>NW_027412088.1:174874775-175125284 GCF_047663935.1 Musca autumnalis
CTGAAGGTCGTCCTTATAGACGTGTCGAGCTGAAGGTCGTCTTCATAGACGTGACGAGCTGAAGATCGTCTTTATAAACGAGACGATCTGAAGGTTGTAATAATAGACGAGACGAGCTAAAGGATGTATTTATGGACGATACGAGCTGAAGGTCGTCTTCATAGATGAAACGAGTTGAAGGTCGTCTTTATAGACGAGCTGAATGTCGTCTTTATGGACGATACGAGCTGAAGGTTGTCTTTATAGACGTGACGTGCTGAAGGTCGTCTTTATAGACGAGACGAGCTGAAGTTCGTGTTTATAGACGAGACGAGCTAAATGTTGTCTTTATAGTCGAGCTAAACGTCGTGGGTGCCACCGTAGCACAATGGTGGCACTTACATGGAAAGGTGTTATCAGTGGGTCATAGTGGCCTAAAAACACTCTACGTAAAATGTTGTGGTCCGCGGTCCAAAATTTCGCCTGGTTCCCATGAAACGAATCATCTTGAATTTAAGTATTTTACTGTTACCAAGACATTGTTCAACTAAATTTGCT
The DNA here is from genome assembly GCF_047663935.1 of Musca autumnalis. NCBI lineage: Eukaryota > Metazoa > Arthropoda > Insecta > Diptera > Muscidae > Musca > Musca autumnalis. The sequence continues at coordinate 174,875,313 of NW_027412088.1, forward strand.
GTAATCCGGTACCAGGAGTTATTATTGCATTGTAAGCATCCCCACGAAAAATTGTCAATACTGGTCCATGATTTGGTTTACTCCCCTATGATTTATATATCGATTTATTTGGGCAGATGTCAACCAAATATTCTAAGCGACTATGTTCTTATAATGATCTCAGACTTCAGAACACCATCTTATAAAGAAATATCATATCGGTTCACTTTTGACCACAGCCTCCATATAGGGTTACCATCCTTTTCTTGGTACTTTATAAGATTTAACTACATTTGTCTGCAGAATTACTTGTAATAATGTATTTTTGGTTCTCAATGCGGGGAAAAATCTCCACTTTGGTCCATCATTAGGGTGTCCCAAAAATAAAATAAGTTATTTGTTAAAGTGAATACCCCCAATTTTTTCGCGAGTTTTCATTACAGCTCCTAAGTTACCATGACCATAGAAATCGCTAATAGCACAAAAAACATTATATTGAAACCAAATTTAAGAAAGGATAATAAAATTACTTAAAAATATTCCAAAAAATATAAATTCAGCAACTAAAAAAGGGTGTTAAACTTTTGGTCATAACTGCCAAAACTGCAAATTTCCGCAAAAAGTCTATACAGTTTTGAAATCTACAGGCGCTAGGCTTCAACTTAGTACTAGTGGCCATTTGTGCGATTTTTTGCAAAGTAACTTAAACTTTAAGGAAATCCATACATCTATATTAAATATTTTCATTTTAACCGATATTATAAGCAAAATATATGGCAACCCTTGCAATTTAGAGGAATTTTCATAACTAGAAAAATTAAACTAAGGCAATTTACTAAATGATTCAACTTAAGTTAAGGCATTAAAAATAGTCCTTTGTTTCATAAATTCGCTTAAAATCTAACCATTTTTTTCTCATTTTTAAATACAATTTTTTCTTCAAAATTAGTCATGCTTGTGCGGCTTTTTCTCCTTAAGAACCACGAAAAATGGAAAGAATAAGTTGAGTTTCGAAAAATTATAAAGGTTTTAAAGTAAATTGCATTTTTAAATTTTTAAAACGATGTCATGAATTTTTTTTATTTTTGTCGTTGGGCGCATCCACTGTGCGTAGTGCAATGGTATGCACACCCGCCTTGCACACATAGGGTCGTGGGTTCGATTCCCCGGCAAGGCAACATCAAAACACTTTTCAACGGTGGCAAATTACAGCCATGTAAAACTTCTCTACAAAAGTGGTGTCTTAGACACGCCGTTCAGACTCGGCGATAAACTGTAGGTCCCTTATCATTGAGCTAATATGAATCGGGGTGCACTCATTGATATGAGAGAAGTCTCCCTTGTCCCTTATGGGATGTTTGTGGAACAATTTTATGATTGTCTCGTCTTTATAGACAAACTATTTATTCTATAAATAGTAGACCTGCCAATACCTTCTAAACATAAAATTCTCTCTAAAGGAGTCTGAAGGAGTCTTTTATAACAGAAGACCTCTTAAGGGGCTATTCTATACACAAAAGACCTCCCAAAGGGGTATTTCATAAAAAGAAGACCTTTTAAAGGCGTTTTTTATAAATAAAAGATCTCCAGAAGGGGGTCCTTGATTTATTAAAAGAGCCTTCTGTAAATAGGGATCTAGTACCGTGGAAAGAAAACACTTCTTTACTTTTTGAATGCTATACATGCACTCATTTATTTAAAATAAAAATGTTCTTAATAATTAAATACAAAAATATTACTTAACCTACTCAAACTAATGTGTAGAAAAGAGAAAGAGTGCACATATGTGTACGAACGCATCTGCCATACAATCTTATGGAGAGTTCAAAACACACACCTCATGTGGCAAGTGTGACCGAAGGTAAAAATAAAAATTGTACTGTAAAAAACTATAATAATATAATATAATTGTAGGCTTTGAAATTCAAGCTAGGAAATTTCAATATTTTTATTCAAAATATGTTGTACAGAAAATATTAAAAATTAATTCAATTCGAGAAGTTTAATAGCCAAGACGTGCCTAAATATTGGGAAACGAAGGATTTGTTTTTTTAAAGGAAAGACTGTTATATCTTTTTTCTTCGAACACGAAGGATACCCAAGGATATTTAATTATTTCGGAGAAAAACAATATAGATTCACATATTGGTAAGGAGTTTTACTGGTGTGAGATATATTCGCGTGTTTCATATAAATAAATATTTGTTAATTATAGACGACCGATTCTTGGGGAATCGGCGTATCCTCAGACCAAAAAATATACTTATTCCCCGAGGTCCTTTCACACATTCTATCGCCCCGATTTTCGCCGGATTTAAAACTTAACAACAAAACATCAGATATAATATAAAATACGGATTTAACAATATAATTGCTGAACCATATTTGTTAATTTTATGAATTACCAGGGGCAACAAAAGGGATAATATCAATTTTAGAGAAAATTCCGCTAAGGCGGAAACCAATCCTTCTCCAATAACTATTCATTCATTGAAGCTATTGTGAAATAAGAATGTTCTCCGCATAACTCCAACAATTTCCATTATTTATCGTGATCTACGGCTGTTGTTATAAAAGATCACGATAAATAATGGAAATTGTTGGAGTTATGCGGAGAACATTCTTATTTCACAATAGCTTCAATGAATGAATAGTTATTTGAGAAGGATCACATATTAACCATACGACCCGCAGGACCTTGGAATTCCTGATTTGAATTTTGATTTTATATTAATTTTCGCACATTCAATATCCATTTATTGTGAGCTAAGCAAACTTAAATCTTTTATAACAACAGTCGCAGATTATTCAACCATGAATCAACCAAGTCAACAGGCCTGATGACAACGCGAGATTTAATTACTTACTTACTTAGCTGGCCCATTACAGAACATTTGTTCTATAGGCCGAACTAAGAAGAGATCTCCATTCCTCTCTATTTGTTGCTTTGCACTCTGGAATACCGCGCCTTGTCATCTCATCATCCACTTGTTTGCGCCATCTATTCCTTGGCCTGCCAATTCTGCGTGCACCGCCATGTGGCATGTATTCATACGCCTTCATCATCGCTCATTCTTATGATATGGCCTAGCCAACGCAATCGCTGCATCTCGATACGTTTAACAATATTGATGTCGTTGTATAGCAGATACAGCTCGTGGTTCATGCGACCTCGATATTCACCGTCAACGCAGATTGGTCCGTAGATCTTTCGAAGAATTTTTCTCTCAAACACACCAAGCACTGCCATGTCTGCTTGCGCAAGTACCCAGGCTTCGGAGCCATACATCAGCACGGGTAGTATCAGTGTTTTGTAGAGCGTTATTTTTGTTTGACGAGATGTGGCTTTGTTTTTAAACTGCTTACTTAATCCAAAGTAGCATCTGTTGGCCAATACAATTCTTCTTTTTATTTCACAACTGATGTCGTTTGTTGTGTTGACGGAGGTGCCGAGGTAGACGAAGTCTTTTACTACCTCAATATTATAGGAACCAACTTCCACAGCCGGTCCGAGCTCAATGGACGCATTGCGCGTCGACACCATCAACTTGGTCTACTCACCGTTTACCGCCAGACCCACTTTAGCAGATTCTCCTTCGACCTTTATAAAGGTATCAGTTACTTCTTTTACTGATCGACCCATGATGTCTATATCATCAGCATAAGCAAGTAACATGTGACTGTTGGTGTAGATTGTGCCACTTCTTTTGACGTTTGCCTCTCGTATAACCTTTTCTAGCAGGATGTTGAAGAGGTCACACGAAAGGCTGTCTCCTTGTCTGAAACCTCTTTTGGTACCAAACTCTTCGGAGAGGTTCTTTCCTATTTTAACTGAGGACCTCGTGTCAGTTAAAGTCATTTTACAAAGCCGGATGAGCTTTGCGGGAATACCAAATTCAGACATGGCTTGGAATACCTTTGAGCGCAGCTGACTGTCGAAGGCTGCTTTATAATCGACAAAAAGGTGGTAGGTGTCGATCTGCATCTCTTGGGTCTTCTCCAGGATTTGCCGCAGGGTAAATATCTGGTCAATGGTGGACTTGCCAGGTCTAAAGCCGCATTCGTATGGTCCAATAATCTCGTTGACCATTGGCTTTAGTCGTTCGCACAATATCCCTGACACGATCTTGTAGGCAATAGGGAGTAGACTTATGCCCCTATAGTTAGAGCATACAGTCTTATCTCCCTTCTTGTGGACGGGGCACAGGATACTCAGGTTCCAATCGTCGGGTACTCGTTCTTCCTGCCAGATGGTGCTAACTAGCTGATGAATACACCTTATCAGCGTGTCGCCTCCGGTTTTGAACAGCTCGGCTGGTAAGCCATCGGCCCCTGCTGCCTTATTATTCTTCAGCCGATTTATTGCTGTCTTTACCTCATCTTGGCTGGGCGGTATACATTCAATACCATTTTCTGGGTTTGGGACTGTGGTATCTTCGTCGTCTTCGCTGCTATTGGATACCAACAGATTTGAAAAATGTTCTTTCCATATCCTGAGTACACTATCTGTATCAGTTACCAAATTACCTTGCTGGTCTCTACAGGAGGATGTGCCTGTACCAAAGCCATCAGTTTGATGCTTGACTCTTTGGTAGAATTTTCGGACTTCATTCTGGCTCCTGTACATCTCGATTTTTTCACACTCCCGCTTTTCCATCTCTCTCTTTTTGCTGCGGAAAAGACGTTTCTCCTCTCTCCTTTTCTCCCTGTATCACTCTCGTGCGCTACGCGTTGCTACGGATTGTAAAGTAGCCTTATATGCCGCATTTTTCTCTTCGGTGGCAGCACGACACTCCTCATCATACCATGGATTCCTTGGTGGAGGTCTCTGGTATCCAAGTATGGATTTTGCGGCTGTTTGCATGGAGTGGGCAATGCTTTGCCATTGCGCTGATATGTTATCGGGATGAGGAGGGCTTTGATTAAGCAATTAGGCTAGTTGAGTGGAATATGCTGTGGCTATCTGTTGTGATTGCAGCTTACCGATGTCTAACTTTCGTGTTGTGTCTGTTCGTACTTTGTTTGCTACGTTTAAGCGGGTGCGTACCTTTGCTGCAACAAGGTATTGGTCCGAATCAATGTTTGCGCCGATCGGAACGATCGTACATCCAACACGCTCGATGAATGTCTTCCATCTATCACAACATGATCAATTTGGTTTCTTGTTTTCTGAACTGGAGACAGCCAGGTGCCCTTATGAATATCGAGATGATTAAATCTGGTACTGCTAACTACCATGTTTTTTGCAGCTGCAAAGTCTATCAGTCTCATACCACTGTCAGATGTTTCACTGTGGAGACTGAATTTCCCGACTGTTGGGCCAAAGATATTCTCCTTTCCAATTTTGGCATTAAAATCGCCTAGAATGATTTTAATGTCATGGGCAGGGCAACGGTCATATGTTTCTTCTAAGCGCTCGTAAAATATATCTTTGGTCTGTTCATCCCTTTCTTCAGTGGGAGCATGAGAGCAAATAAAGCTGATGTTGAAGAATTTAGCTTTTATTCGAATTGCAGCAAGTCTTTCATTCACTGGAGTGAAGCTGGATACAAGATATTTTAGTCTCCGACTAACTACGAATCCACAACCAAACTCATGCTTTACGTCATGGCAGCTATAATACAGTGCGTCACCTTTAGGTGTTGTTGTGACGCCTTTCCCAATCCATCGTATTTCCTGTATGGCAGTAATATCGGTCTTGTACTTTTCAAGTACGTCTGCCAATGCGAAGACTGCACCTTCTCTATAAAGAGTGCGAACATTCCAGGTGCAGATTCGCAGATCATGGTCCTTAAAACGTTTGCGGGGTTCGTCAACTTTAGAGGGGTTTGTTTTTCTTTTCTTTCGTTTTTTCATAGTAGGCTGTTTTTTCTAGGGGAGGGTTACTAACCCGACGCCCAAACCCAAGTTTTTAACGTTCTTATGGGTGAACGCGCGGCACATGTTAGCTCACTACCTTTAACGGGTGTTAAAGGCAGTTCCCCAGGTGACACCACGGGGAGGTCAGTGTCCACTTGGGATGAAAGAGGGACCAAGATAAATCCTGGGCTTTGCCATGTTAAAACCGGTCAGGACCGTTCCTTGGTATCTTCCATCCCCTACGTCACCCGCGAGATTTAATTGGTGAGTCTTATTTTGTTTAGATTTTGTTTGTCTTGGCTCTCTTCACTTACTCTTAAGTAATACATTTTATTATCATATTTCATACATAAATATAATAACCAAAACATTGATCCTTTGCAAGGATTCACCACTATACTTTTACACATAATTTCTCAAGATTATATAATCTTCACATTTATTATTCGCTATTGTTAATCTGAGTTTTAAATATAAACACAATGAATTATTAAGTGTTTATTTTTCATTTGTGAAAGGTAAAGGTGTTTAAGCAAAGAGATGTTGTAAGGCTGAAAACATATTCTTCAGCATGGTAGGGTGGGTAAGCTGAAGCGGTGGAATAACATCTACCACTGCATATAAAGTAACATCATCATCTTATTTTAATTCCCACTTTTCTTTACCCAGTTTCCTCTATCATTTCCATTTCTATTCCTTCTTATAAAAGAGCTACCTTATTTTACTTTTATGATGACGAAACCGAGCCTACTTCTGAAGGAAAAGAACTGCCCCAAGACTGAGCACGGCCGGGGCAAGGAGGAAGCCACTTCCGGAGGAAGTAGGGCCCGCGTGGTGGTTCGTTACACGATTAGACATGCCGCACATGATCATCAGCCTGTAACTTAGATTGCTCGCCGTAATCTAAAACGAACATACAACATTCAGCAATGGAAAACTCCTATCTATTTTATCTTATTCTATCGACTTCCTACGATAAGGCGGTCTGTTTACCACATGTTTACCCTTTTCAAGTGGACCGTACTGAAAGTAGATCCCTATTTAACAACATGATCTCTTTAATCTACACACGCAACCCTCACCAAGCCATTCACTATCTTTATTATAAACTATGACTGTTTTCTACGTGAACACCTTCTATAAATGGGATACCATCTAAAGGGAAAAGCTCCTAATGGGGGTTTCTACAAATACAAGACCTCTTTAAAGTGTCTTCAATAAATAGAAGTCCTCATACAAAGGTCTTCCTAAAGGGTTCTTATAATAAGAAGACCTCCTAAAGTGGTCTTTTATAAATAGAAGGGCTCATATAGGAAGGAAGAGCTCCTGTTAAAACAAGATCTTTATAAAGTGTTTTTTATAAATAGGTGACATCCAAAAGTGACCTTATAAACCGAAGAACTACTAAAGTTATCTTCTGTTTATAGAAGAACTTCTGAAGGGATCCTTAATAAATATAAGACCATTAAAAATGGCATTTTAAAGTGGTTTTCAAAAAATCGAAGATCTCCTAAAGGGGTCTTCTATTAATAGAAGAACTCCTAATGTGGACTTCTATAAATAAAAGACATCTGAAAGAGGTTTTTATAAATAGAAGACTTTTTTAAAAGTGTCTTTTATAAATAGAAGTCCTACTGAAGTGGTCTTCTATAATTAGAAGGCCTCCTAAAGTGGTCTTCTATAATTAGAAGATCTCCTAAAGGTTCTTCTATAAATAGAAAATCTTCCTATATGGGTATGTCATAAGTAAAACACCTTCTAAATGGGTCCTCTATAAACAGGAGTCCTCTTACGGGGGTATTCTATAAACAGAAGCCCGTATCAAGGGATCTCTTATAAATAGAAAAACTCCTAAAGTTGTTTTCAATAAATAGAAGACCTCTTAAATAAATAAATAAAATAAAACTTTATATATAAAAGTGTTATTTTTCGAACTTGATTTATATGTTTAGAAAAATAATACGATGTTTAAAGGTTGTACCTTGTGTCTATCAGAGGCAATTACCCTTGAATAGAACACTTCCTAAAGGGCACTTCTATAAAAAGCTAACTTACGGAAGTGATATTTTGTAAATAGAAGATCTAATAAAGGTGTCTTCTATAAATATAAGACCTTGTGGAGGGAGTCTTTATAGACGAGCTAAGGGAGTCTTTATAGACGATAGAATCTGATTCTTTATAGACGAGTGAAAGGGAGTTTTTATAGACGAGCGAAAGGGAGTATTTAAAGTCGAGCGAAAAAAAGTCTATAAAGGTCTTCTATAAACATAAAAACTTTTAAATGTCTTCTGTTGGAAGACTACCTTTTAAACGTTTTTTTATAGAAAGAAGTGCTTATAAATGTCTCCTATAAGCAGATGTCCTTAAAAAGATATTCTGTATACCAATGACACTTTAAAGTTTTTCTAGACACAGAAGACCTTTTAAAGGTCTTCTACACAGAGAGAATTCTATGCATTTTAAAATATTTTTAGTCCCTTACGTCCATATTTTCCAAACTTCCCAACTGGTCTAAATTCCACAACGACCTAATTTAACCACACTTGTAAATTTTCACAATTTCTCTTTATTTTTTTTTTCGTTAAGCAAATTTAAAGCTTTCCATTTGCAAACTAATGCCATTATTCATAATAAAATTTCCATTTGGTTAAACATTCTTTAGGCCACTTTATGTTGACGATTAAATTCTCTGTATTCGGCAAAAAAAGAAGTGTTCTACATTTGTTTTTTATTTCGTAGAGACGGCAGGGCTTACAATGTAATCCGCTGAACAAGATTTTAGCAAAAGCGAATTTTATAACATAAAAAAAAAAAAACATCAACGAATTAAAATTGTTGTACAAATCTAGTTTCAAAATAAAATAGAAAGAAAAAAAATGCAGAACACAACTGAAATAAAACACCATCCATACAGGGAGCATAGCTCGAATGGTCGGACAACAATGGCAATTGAAACTGCCATCCATACAGCGATGACGACGACAAAAAACTAAGCATGAAAAGCAATACAAATTTTTTATGTTATTACAAAAAGCTTAAAAGTTACTTAACAAAATGCCAACGTTGTCGCAATTAAACTTAAACCACTTTTAAGTGCCGCTATGATGCAAGGGTGGTGGCGGTGGCGATGGCTGGCGGGGTAGGCTATCAGTTGTGGTGCCAGACCCAGTAACGACATGGAAAACATTTTTTAAATGAGGCTAAATGTAACTTCCATCGTACCTCAACTAAATTCTGCATCAGCCTACTTTCCCATCATCCACCCACTGGTTTTAACTGAGGCGAGAACTGTGACACAGTAAAACTGTTTCCCAAGTGGCAATTATGTTTTCGCCTCAAAAGCCACATTAAAATCCTTGTGAAATAAACGCTAAACGATAATTGTGAAAGTAAAGACATTGTAATTGTCGTCGTTGGGCACAGCGTCAGCAGCGCGACAACGCCAAGGATAACCAACACAAAGCCTTTAGGTAAGCATAAAATCTAACAACAACAGCAACTACACAATTTATATAGAAGTTGGGGGTGTGTGTGTGTGTTTGGTGTTTTTTTCTCTTCTCCACAGTTCCTCATAAAGAGCTATTAGAGAACTCCAAATGCATATCGTGGCCAAGGGTATTAATAATTGCTGCCACAAAAGTGTCCTTAAACTTTAATACAACTACACTTCTATGCCAATAGTACCACTAAATGTTAAAGTAAAGGATTGGTGAATATTCACAGAGGAATAGAAAGGATGAATCGTAGGATTTAAATTTAAAATTTTCGTATGGAATTTGAGGATTTATTAAGCGTAAAATTGTGAACCTAAAAAGCATTCCGCCTAAAGAGAGAACGTTTAAAGGTATATTGTCTAAAGGAGACTTTCTAGATCGTCTGCCTATAAACGGGTCTAAGGGTTCTCACTCTATACAAATTTTTAAAAGGACCTTTGTCTACAAAAGATCTTCAAACGCCTTTGGCTATAGAAGAAGTTTTAAATTTCTTATATTTATAGAAGAATTTTATCTATAAAAGACTTTTTGAAGGTCTTCTGTCTCAAAACGGCCTTTAAAGGGTCTGTTTATGGAAGATATGCTAATGGCGTATTCTCAATAGAAGACATTTTGAAGGTCTTCTCTCTAAAGAGTCCCATTAATAGTCCAGTATCTATAGAATATCTTTTGTAGGACCCTAAAGTGGTCTTCTAACAATCGAAGATCTCCTAAATGGGTCTTCTATAAACAGAAGATCTCCTAAAGGAAATTACTATTAATAGAAAACCTTTCGAAAGGGCATTTTATAAATTGAAGACATCGTAGGGGATCTTCTCTAAATGGAATACTTCCTAAAGGGGTCTCCTATAAATGGAAGACCTCCGAAAGTGGTTTTCTAAAAATAGCAGATCTAAAAATTTAAGATCTTCTAAAGATATCTTCTACAAACAGAAGATCTCACAAATTTGACTTTTAAAATAAAAGACCCTCAAAAACCCCGAATTGGTCTTATATAAAGATTTCTTATTGGAAGATTTCCTAAAGGGAATCTTCTATCAACAGAACAACTTCTGAAGCGGACTCTTATAAGTAAAAGACCTCCTGAAAGGGTCTTTCATAAGAAATAGACCTTTTAAACTGGCCTCCTATGACTAGAAAACCTCCTAGAGAGGCCTTCTATAAAAAGACGGCTTCCTAAGGGAGTCTTCTATAAATATAAGTCCCTTGGAAGGGGTATTTTACAAATGAAAGACCTCTTGGCTCCTTGACAAAGAATATCTTCTGGTCATCTATAAAGACTTCATTCAGCTAGCCTAGAAAGACTCCCTTCAGACTTTGAGCTCGTCTATAGAGACACCTTTCAGTTTGTCTATAAAGAGTCCCTTCAGTTTGTCTATAAAGACTTCCTTCCGGTCGTCGATAAAGAGTCCCTTCAGATTGTCTATAAAGACGGTCTACAACTCATCTATAAGTCTACAACTCATCATCTATATAAAGACGGCCTTCAGCTCGTCTATAAAGACGGTCTTCAGTTCGTCTATAAAGACGGCCTTCAGCTCTTCTATAAAGACGGCCTTCAGCTCGTCTATAAAGACGACTTTCAGCTCGTCTATAAAGGCGGCATTCAGCTCGTCTATAAAGACGGCATTCAGCTCGTCTATAAAGACGGCCTTCAGCTCGTCTATAAAGACGGTCTAAAACTCATCTATAAAGACGGCCATCAGATCATCTATAAAGACGGCCATCAGATCATCTATGCAGACGGTGTTCAGCTCTTCTATAAAGACGGCCTTCAGCTCGACTATAAAGACGGCCATCAGCTCGTCTATAAAGACGCCCTTCAGCTCGTCTATAAAGACGGCCTTCAGGTTTTCTATAAATACGGTCTTTAGCTCGTCTATAAAGACGGCTTTCAGCTCGTCTATAAAGACGGCCTTCAGCTCGTCTATAAAGACGGCCTTCAGCTCGTCTATAAAGACGGCCTTCAGCTCGCCTATAAAGACGGCCCTCCGCTCGTCTATAAAGACGCCCTTCAGCTCGTCTATAAAGACGGCCTTCAGATCGTCTATAAAATCCTTCAGCTCGTCTATAAAGACGGCCTTCAGCTCGTCTATAAAGACGGTCTAAAACTCATCTATAAAGACGGCCATCAGATCATCTATAAAGACGGCCATCAGATCATCTATACAAACGGTGTTCAGCTCGTCTATAAAGACGGCCTTCAGCTCGACTATATGGACGGCCATCAGCTCGTCTATAAAGACGCCCTTCAGCTCGTCTATAAAGACGGCCTTCAGGTTGTCTATAAATACGGTCTTCAGCTCGCCTATAAAGACGGCATTCAGCTCGTCTATAAAGACGGTGTTCAGCTCGTCTAAAAAGACGGCCTTCAGCTCGTCTAAAAAGACGGCCTTCAGCTCGTCTAAAAAGACGACCTTCAGCTCGTCTATAAATACGGCCTTCAGTTAGTCTATAAAGACAGTCTAAAACTCATCTATAAAGACTGCCATCAGATCATCTATAAAGACGGCCATCAGATCATCTATAAAGACGGTGTTCAGCTCGCCTATAAAGACGGCCTTCAGCTCGACTATAAAGACGGCCATCAGCTCGTCTATAAAGACGGCCTTAAGTTAGTCTATAAAGACGGCCTCCAACTAGTCTATAAAGGCGACCATCAGCTCGTCTATAAATACGACCATCAGCTCGTTTATAAAGACGACCTTCAGCTCGTCCGTAAAGACGATCTTCAGCTCGCCTGTAAAGAAGGTCATCAGCTCGTCTATAAAGACGGCTTTCAGCTCGTTTCCAAAGACGGCCTTAAGCTAGTCTCTAAAAACTGCCTTCAGTTCATATATAAAGACGGCCTTTAGCTCGTCTACAAAGATGGACTCCAACTCGTCTGTAAAGACGACCTTCAGCTCGTTTGTAAAGAATGCTTTCAGCTCATCTATAAGATGACCTTCAGCTCGTCTATAAACACGACGTTTCGCTCGTCTATAAAGATGACGTTCTTCTCGACTATGAAGACGACGTTTAGCTCGTCTATAAAGGCAGCCTTCAGCTCGTCTGCATAGACGGACTTCAGCTCGTCTATAAAAACGGCCTTCAGCTCGTCCGTAAAGTCGAACTTCAGCTCGTTTATAAAGACGGCCTTCAGCTCGTCTATGAAGACAGCCTTCAGCTCGTCTATAAAGACGGCCTTAAGCTCGTTTATAAAGACGGCCTTCAGCCCGTCTATAAAGACGGCCTTCAGCTCGTCTATAAAGACAGCCTTCAGCCCGTCTATAAAGACGGCCATCAGATCGTCTATAAAGACGGTGTTAAGCTCGTCTATAAAGACGACCTTCAGCTCGTCTATAAAGACGAACTTCAGCTCGTCTATAAAGACGAACTTCAGCTCGTCTATAAAGACGAACTTCAGTTCGTCTGTAAAGACGACCTTCAGTTCGTCTGTAGAGACGACCTTCAGCTCGTCTATAAAGACGAACTTCAGCTTGTCTACAAAGACGGCCTTCAGCTCGTCTATAAAGACGGCCATCAGATCGTCTATAAAGACGGTGTTAAGCTCATCTATAAAGACGACCTTCAGCTCATCTATAAAGACGAACTTCAGCTCGTCTATAAAGACGAACTTCAGCTCGTCTGTAAAGACGACCTTCAGCTCGTCTATAAAGACGACCTTCAGCTCGTCTATAAAGACGACCTTCAGCTCGCCTATAAAGACGACCTTCAGCTCGCCTATAAAGACGGTCTTCAGCTCGTCTATAAAGACGACCTTCAGCTCGCCTATAAAGACGGTCTTCAGCTCGTTTATAAAGACGGCCTTCAGCTCGTTTATAAAGACGGCCTTCAGCTCGACTATAAAGACGGCCATCAGCTCGTCTATAAAGACGGCCTTAAGTTAGTCTATAAAGACGGCCTCCAACTAGTCTATAAAGGCGACCATCAGCTCGTCTATAAATACGACCATCAGCTCGTTTATAAAGACGACCTTCAGCTCGTCCGTAAAGACGATCTTCAGCTCGCCTGTAAAGAAGGTCATCAGCTCGTCTATAAAGACGGCTTTCAGCTCGTTTCCAAAGACGGCCTTAAGCTAGTCTCTAAAAACTGCCTTCAGTTCATATATAAAGACGGCCTTTAGCTCGTCTACAAAGATGGACTCCAACTCGTCTGTAAAGACGACCTTCAGCTCGTTTGTAAAGAATGCTTTCAGCTCATCTATAAGATGACCTTCAGCTCGTCTATAAACACGACGTTTCGCTCGTCTATAAAGATGACGTTCTTCTCGACTATGAAGACGACGTTTAGCTCGTCTATAAAGGCAGCCTTCAGCTCGTCTGCATAGACGGACTTCAGCTCGTCTATAAAAACGGCCTTCAGCTCGTCCGTAAAGTCGAACTTCAGCTCGTTTATAAAGACGGCCTTCAGCTCGTCTATGAAGACAGCCTTCAGCTCGTCTATAAAGACGGCCTTAAGCTCGTTTATAAAGACGGCCTTCAGCCCGTCTATAAAGACGGCCTTCAGCTCGTCTATAAAGACAGCCTTCAGCCCGTCTATAAAGACGGCCATCAGTTCGTCTATAAAGACGGTGTTAAGCTCGTCTATAAAGACGACCTTCAGCTCGTCTATAAAGACGAACTTCAGCTCGTCTATAAAGACGAACTTCAGCTCGTCTATAAAGACGAACTTCAGTTCGTCTGTAAAGACGACCTTCAGTTCGTCTGTAGAGACGACCTTCAGCTCGTCTATAAAGACGAACTTCAGCTTGTCTACAAAGACGGCCTTCAGCTCGTCTATAAAGACGGCCATCAGATCGTCTATAAAGACGGTGTTAAGCTCATCTATAAAGACGACCTTCAGCTCATCTATAAAGACGAACTTCAGCTCGTCTATAAAGACGAACTTCAGCTCGTCTGTAAAGACGACCTTCAGCTCGTCTATAAAGACGAAGTTCAGCTCGTCTATAAAGACGACCTTCAGCTCGCCTATAAAGACGACCTTCAGCTCGCCTATAAAGACGGTCTGCAGCTCGTCTATAAAGACGACCTTCAGCTCGCCTATATAGACGGTCTTCAGCTCGTTTATAAAGACGGCCTTCAGCTCGTTTATAAAGACGGCCTTCAGCTCGTCTATAAAGACGGCCTTCAGCTCGTCTATAAAGACGGCCTTCAGCTCGTCTATAAAGACGGCCTTCAGCTCGTCTATAAAGACGAACTTCAGCTCGTCTGTAAAGACGACATTCAGCTCGTCTATAAAGACGAAGTTCAGCTCGTCTATAAAGACGACCTTCAGCTCGCCTATAAAGACGACCTTCAGCTCGTCTATAAAGACGACCTTCAGCTCGTCTATAAAGACGACCTTCAGCTCGTCTATAAAGACGACCTTCAGCTCGCCTATAAAGACGGTCTTCAGCTCGTTTATAAAGACGGCCTTCAGCTCGATTATAAAGACGGCCCTCAGCTCGTCTATAAAGACGGCCTTCAGCTCGTCTATAAAGACGGCCTTCAGCTCGTCTATAAAGACGGCCTTCAGCTCGTCTATAAAGACGGCCTTCAGCTCGTCTATAAAGACGGCCTTCAGCTCGTCTATAAAGACGGCCTTCAGCTCGTCTATAAAGACGGCCTTCAGCTCGTCTATAAAGACGGCCTTCAGCTCGTCTATAAAGACGGCCTTCAGCTCGTCTATAAAGACGGCCCTCCGCTCGTCTATAAAGACGCCTTTCAGTTCGTCTATAAAGACGGCCATCAGCTCGTCTATAAAGACGGCCTTCAGCTCGTCTATAAAGACGGCCATCAGATCGTCTATAAAGACGGTGTTAAGCTCGTCTATAAAGACGAACTTCAGCTCGTCTATAAAGACGAACTTTAGCTCGTCTATAAAGACAAACTTCAGCTCGCCTGTAAAGACGACCTTCAGCTCGTCTATTAAGGCGGCCTTCAGCTCGTCAATAAAGACGGCCATCAGATCGTCTATAAAGATGGTGTTAAGCTCGTCTATAAAGACGAACTTCAGCTCGTCTATAAAGACGAACTTTAGCTCGTCTATAAAGACAAACTTCAGCTCGCCTGTAAAGACGACCTTCAGCTCGTCTGTAGAGACGACATTCAGCTCGTCTATAAAGACGAACTTCAGCTCGTTTATAAACACGACCTTCAGCTCGCCTATAAAGACGGTCTTCAGCTCGTTTATAAAGACGGCCTTCAGCTCGTCTATAAAGACGGCTATCAGCTCGTCTATAAAGAAAGCCTTCAGCTCGATTATAAAGACGGCCCTCAGCTCGTCTATAAAGACGGCCTTCAGCTCGTCTATAAAGACAGCTCGCCTATAAAGACGGCCTTCAGCTCATTTATAAAGTCGATCTTCAGCTCGTCTATAAGAACTCCGTTCAAATCGTCTATAAAAACTCCCTTCAGCTAGTCTATAAATACTGATTTTAACTCATCTCTCCCATTAGTATTTCTACAAGGGCAGCTTATATGTATGTCACACACAAATATCGTTTCCATTACTTCTTTATCAATTTTGTTGTCATCCTTTTTTCATTCATATTCTCAGAGTTCAATCTAATTAAAAATGTTGTAAATATTAGTGAATAGTTCCTACATGCGTATACGTAATGTTGATTAAAATTTGAGCTATGTCTCGTTTATATGTATATTCTATTGGCCTTGTTGACTTCTTTTGGTTGCATTCTACAGCCATGAGAGTTATGACAATATCACGCCACTACTTTTTACCTACTCGTATAGACAAAATGACTTACCATGTGACAGCGAAAGCAACCCACCCAACCAGCAGCAATACACTTTACACACTCACCAACCAACGCTTTTGCTTTGGGTTGGCATTCATTGCACGTTGTTTTCATAAACAATTTACACTTTGTTGGCAGGAAAATGTGCAATTTGTTTATGCAAACCACGTGCATTTAAATAAATCGTGACTGGCAATTCCCTATGGATAATTTTTACTGTTCTTCTGGTTGTCGTTGTTGTTGTTTTGTTACTGTTTTTCGTTGGCTGGTATTGCAATGAAAATGAGTGTGTGTAGGTATGTGTGTGTGTGAGTATCTGTGTTTGTACACCCTTTTGTGGTGGAAAAAACTTTTTAAATGCCACACAGAAACTGAAAATACCAATGAGTCTGAACATAAGTTTGTTTTTCTCCTCTGTTCAAATGCTAACAAACACTGGTTCAAAGGCATGCCGTGCCATACCAACCAGTCAGCCAGCCACCAGTAATCAACATTTGTCCAGGATACTTAAAGTGTTAAAGTCATTTATGATGTTGACATTGCTTTTAATTTTTATAATTTGTTTTCGGGTGAGTTACTAATTCCTGGTGGCAAGGTACTTTCTGTGATATCTCTAAAGGAGTAATGCTGATATTTTAATGCGAGCTAAGGGAGAGTCCGAAAATATGTGCTTAAATATGAATGTGGTCAAGTACATGTTCTTCTAATTTAATGGACATGACTTTATAGATAACCAGAAAGGAGTAGTTATGGATAAATTTGCTGGTATATTTATAGATGAGCTGAAGGGAGTTTTGATAGACGAGCTAATGGGAGTCCTTATGGGCTAGCGAAAGGTAGTCAAAATTGACAAGTATAATGGAGTCTTCATAGATGAGTTGAAGGGAGTCTTTATAGACAGGCAGAAAGGAATCTTTAAAGATGATCTAAATGGAATCCTTTAGACGAGCTGAAGGGAATCGTTATAGACGTGCTGAATGTAGTTTTATAGACGAGCTGAAGGGAATCGTAATAGACGAACTGAAGGGTGTCTTTACAGACGAACTAAAAGGAGTCTTTATGGACGAACTTTACAAGGGAGTCCTTATTTGTGAATGGAGTCTTTAAAGAGTATTTACAGACGACTGGAACAAGAGGAGATGCGTTTGTGTTAGGATATCAGAGGTTGGTCAGAGGTCCTCAATGAAAGCCAGAACATTAATGCAAATTTAGGGGAGATGTGAATGGACAAGTGCGACCTTTTCGGATTCACCATTTCGGAAGTATTGACATTTCTTAGAGCAGTCGTTGTGCAATTTTGATTCCGAAAAACATGTGTGTGATCAGCAATTTGGAGAGAGAGGAATACGGCCTCAAGTGTCATTGCCACTGGCGAGAGAAGATACCTACCCAGGTTTCAATAGCGGCACCACTCTGTCCATTTTTCAGGCTTCGGTAACTTGAGCAAATTGGTTAATTTTTCTACTACAGGTTCACCTAGCTGCTTCAACATAACCATGCAGATCCGGTGTGGATCATTTGATTTGAGCGATTTTAATTTCCCAATGACTTTAGCAACTTCAACATCAGAGAACTGTGGAGGTTAATTTTCGGCTGGAAGGCTTCTGATGGGACGCGCAAATCTTTTTATTAGTTTATGACGGCTGGAACACAAGGACTACCTTCGGTATAAATTCTAAAACTACTCTCGAACTGTCCTTGAACTGAACTTAACCAGATATTTGATATGCAAATACCCATAGTATGAACGGTATATTAAATTTGATTTTTCGCTTGTAACACATTCAAATAATAATTTGCGACAAAATAAAGTATACAATTCTCAGGCGTTCTAGCAACGCAGGTCTGTCCGTCTGTTGTAATCATTCTAGCATCCGCTATACCTGAGCTAGAGACCCTATAAAGTATTCAATTCGGAGGCGTTGTAGACATGTAGGTCTTTCCGTTTGTTGTAATAATTCTAGCGAGTTAGAGCAATATATTTTTGCGCCCGAGTATATTTTTGCCATAGGCAGGTCAAGATCAAAGATGAGCTATATTGACCCGATTTTCGGTATTTTGAAGATTTTCGCCACAATTTTCAACCTAAATATAATTTTCCATTTGAAGTTCCCAGTGGCCACAAAACTTCTCCACCAAAAATTGTCAACGTAGGTCCATGTTTTGGTATAGCCCTCCATATACCGGTACCTCCCGAGTTTTGGTATTATGAGGATTTTAGCTGCAATTTTTAAACCGATCTAGCTGTAATTTGGTATTTGACGTTGCCAGAGGTCACAACAATTTTCCACTAAAACTTGACAATGCAGGTCCATGATTTGGTATAGCCCCCATTAAACGGTACCTCCCGATTCTCGTCTACAAAGATGGCCTTCAGCTCGTCTATAAAGGCTCCCTTCAGCTCATCTATAAAATTGACCTTCAGCTCGTCTATAAAGACGGCCTTCAGCTCGTCTATAGAGGGTCCATTCAGCTCATCTATAAAGACGGCCTTCAGCTCATCTATAAAGACGGCCTTCAGCTCGTCTATAAAGACGGCCTTCAGCTCGTCTGTAAAGACGGCCTTCAGCTCATCTATAAAGACGGCCTTCAGCACGTGTATAAAGACAGCCTTCAGCTCATCTAGAAAGACGGCCTTCAGCTCATCTATAAAGACGGCCTTCAGCTCGTCTATGAAGACGGTCTTCAGCTCGTCTATAAAGACGGCCTTCAGCTCGTCCAAAAAGACTGCCTTCAGTTGGTATATTTTTAATCATTAATAGGCAAAAGATCGTTCATTCGTGCAACAGAAAATAATTTCATTTCATAGTACTTATGAAAAGAACAAAACAAAAAAACGCGTTGTTATACCCTCCACTGCGAGTTGTATTGAAGTTTCCTTTCCTTTATGAAGAAGAATAAATACCAAATTTCAGCAATTTCGGTAAAACAATGTGGCTAACTTTTAAAATACCAAAATTCGGGAGATACCTTTCTATGGGGGCTATATCAAAACGGCGATCTATATCTACAAATTTCTGGCGGAAAGTTTTTAGACTCAAACACGACTAAATACCAAATTTCCGATATTTCGGTAAAACCTCCAAAATACCGAAAATCAAGTAGTACGCTTCTATGGTGGATATAGGAACCCGCGGACATATTCTGATAATTCTCTTCTGGAATATTTTATAACCCCATGGAAGACTAAATAATAAAGTTCAGTGTTTCGGTGGGATATTGACGTCACAAACTTCAGAATTACGAAAATCGGGAGGTACCGTTCTATGGGGGCTATATCGAAACGTGGACCTCCAACAAAGACTAAACACCAAATTCCACCCATTTCGGTGGGTTGCCGTGGCCACAGCCTTCAAGGTACCGCTCTATGAGGGCTGTATGAAGGCGTGGACGTATACCGACAAATTTCTGGGAGAAATTTGTATACCCCCAACGAAGACTAAGTAACAAATTTCAGCCATTTCGGAAATGAGGCGAAAATCTTAAAAATACCGAAAATCGGGTGGTACCGTTCTAAGGGGGCTATGGTAAGGCGTGGACCTATACCGACAAATTTCATATAGAACGTTTAATACCCCCATGAAGCCCAAGTACCAAATTTCAGCCATTTAATTGGAATATTGAGGCCCCAGCTTTCCAACTACCAGAAATAGGGAGGTACCTTTCTATGAGGGCTATACTAAGGCGAGGACCTGTACCGACAAGGTTCTTTGGGAACGAAGACTAAATATCAAATTTCAGCCATTTCTGAGGAATATTGAAGCCACAACCTTCAAAACACCGAAAACCGGGAAGTACCCTATATGTGGGCTATATGAAGGGGTGGACCTATAACGACAAATTTCATATGGAACGTTTATCACCTCAAATAAAGACCAAATACCAAATTCCAGCCATTTCGGAGTATTATTGCGGGCACAACCTTCAAAATACCGAAAATCGAGAGGTACCGTTCTATGGGGGCTATATAAAGGCGTGGACCTATACCGACAAATTTCTGGAGGAAAGTTGTATACCCCCAACGAAGACTAAGAACCAAATTTCAGAAATTTCGGTTTGATAATGAAGCTAAAACCTTTAAAATACCCAAAATCGGGTGGTACCGTTCTATGGGCGCTATATCAAAACGTGGGCCGATATAGCTCATTTGCAATACCAAACATCCTAGGAGTAATAGAAATTACAAAGCTCAATCTTAAAAATTGCGACATGTATCTTGATTTCAACAGACGGACGGACAGACATACATGGTTATATCGACTTAGAATTTTACTCTGATCAAGAATATATATATTATAGGGTCTCCGATGAAAATTTAGATGTGTTACAAACGGAATGACAAATTTAACTATACCCTCCATATTATGGTGGAGGGTGTAAAAACTAAAAAATAATTTAAAACAAGTAAGAGAGGGCTATAGTCGGACGGAGCCGACCAAGTGATACCCCACACGACTACTTCTGTGCACTAGTTTTCCACGGAATTTCTTTTATACGATTGCTACATACATATTTTAGCCATCAAGTTATATATACATAACATAGATTAGGTATAAGGACACGCGGCTGTTATAATAGACACGCGCTCCACTCCGACCCCTTTTGGTCCATTTACTGAAAAATAAATGTTAGAAATTTGATTAGAGTTATTAAGGTATGTAGGTTTACGTAGTGTGGGTACTTGCCATGTTTCCTTCCCGTTGGATCCATCCCAGGCTTTTGGCGAGGAAGAGCGGACTTGTCGGCTGTTAGAAATTGGGTGTTTATCCGTGGTACGCAATCTTCTAGACATAAGCATTGGACAGCGACATAATAGGCGATCGATTGCCCTTATATCTTCTTCATCTTCATACAGCCTTGAATGTATTCATGAGTTGATATACACGATAACATAACAGAGATATAGCACATACATACACCGTTTCCGTTGTTTTATAATGTACAGTCGGACAGTTTTGGCTAAATATACATGCAAGTTTCTTAAAAAAATTAAAGTTTGTATTAACCCTAAGATTTTGTGGAGAATCGTTAAAAAAAGTTCAAAATACCCTTAGAAATAGATTTCGTTGACTTTTACCGAATGAGCCATTTTATTACTGTTGACCACATGTAGCACAAAAACATCAAGACCCCGTACATCATTCTAATTAGCATCAATTTAAAAAACTTAGAATTGAAGTAATTTGCATTAAGGGAGAGGTCAAGAGCTGGTTTTTAAGTCTGGTTTTCGTTATTTGCCGGAATATGTCTCACAGTATTTTAAATATAGATCAAAAATTAAATTTGTAAATTTTTCCACAAATTTTATGGTCAATTTCACCAGCTAAATACTATCCGATTATTATCCAAAATTATTTGGATCTTCCTTGACCAAACTCTTACGTTGTGCTAAATTTTGTCAGTATTGAACTATAACTTCTCTTGAGTGGTTATTGTTACATAACACAGAATTAAAACTGTGGCATCATTATATATATTTGGTTATAACTCGCTTATCTTACAACGTACATCAACATGATGGACACCAGTGGAAAGGTCGAGAGTTCCTCTGCCAAATATAACTGACGGGGGCTTAAAATAGTTTCCAGAAATAAAGATATAGTCACTTCACTAAAAACTTTACCAATTTTCTCACAAAAGTTCTGGTCAATTTCAACCGCTAAATATTATCTGATCATCACGTTAAATTGCAAGCTACTTCTCTGTCGTAAACCCAAACCTAAAATTTCGCGCCGAGCAGACTACCATTGCGACCAACAGAGCCGCTACAAAATTGGATAAAAATTTTGTTTTTGGTCCATTTCTTCCCCTTAATATTTCACGATCATCACCAAAAAGTATAGGGGTCTATTCTGGTCTGAACCCGACCACCAGATTGGTCCATAATTGCGGCCTGTAGCGTGCGTACATTTTTTAATGGACGGAGGGACGGACACACATCTCAAAATCGCTTTATCTCGTCTAGATATGAATTTTGGATTTTACATGAATTTTTCGAAAACAAACTTATAATACCCTTTCCACATTGTTGTATAGGGTATAAATAGTCAGATTACCGCACAAGATACACCTGATGATCACTCTCACCAAGTGTGAAACATGTAGTGTAGTGGTTTGTGATGACAATTTCTCTGATATTCTTTATCCTTTATTAAAACCTTCTGATGAATTAGCTCGACTCGAAAGAGAAAAAAAATTAAGCTACAGTGTTTTATTTATAAACGATATACAAACTAGAAAATAATTTATCATGATGGAATCTCTCAAATGAAACGCTTGTATTTAAATCAAAAATGGTGACAATATTAAACGGCAATCGTTTTATTTGAGAGATTTCATCATGAAAAATTGATTTCTAGTCACGGTGCTCTTGAACCAAATTTAAATGGAAGTTGCTTACACCTGGGAGGTTTTTTGCGGATTCTGAAACTACAATGTTCATAGATGATTAGGTTTTCACGATTTTGGTGGGAAACCGTATGACCTATCAAAATGGGACTAAAGAAACTGTTGTAGCTATGAAAATTCTCTACAAGATTGACTTTTATGATTTCATCGTGGTTTTTACGGTTGTTGAGTTAGGACAATCGCTGTGTTGACTGCTTATATTACAATTTTATGCACAGTGCACCTTAACTAGCTTTAAATGAAAACCGCTTACACCAGGGAAATTGTTGCGGATACTTAATATATGAGAAAAATCCAAAAACAAGAAAAAAATCGCTGGATTTTTTAATAAATCACGATCAAATTTCTCATTTTTAGGTGTTTTTTCACGATTTTGCTCGAAAACCGCAAGTCCTATCGAAATGGGACTAAAGAAAATGTTGTAGAAGTGAAAATTCTGTACAAGACTGGCTGATTGATATTTTCCTAGGTTTTACCATTTTTAGATATAGGGGTTCAAATCAAACTTTCAAATTTTTTCTTAGGTCTTCATGATTTAGCTTGAAAACTGTCAATGCTATCCATATAGGACTAATCAATCTTGTAGAGAATTTTTATAGCTACAACCTTTTCTTCAGTCCCATTTCGATAGGACTTGCGGTTTCCAAGCAAACTCGTGAAAACCTAGAAAACCCTTAAAAATGTCAAGTTGAATCGCGATTTATTTAAAAAGAGCTCCGGCGATTTTTTTTTATTTTTCTCATCTATGAACATTGCAGTTTCAGAATCCGCAAAAACTTCCCAGTTGTAAGCACCTTCCATTTAAATTTGGTTTAAAAGAACCGTGTAGTTTGTAGTGCGTTTATAAATAAAACACTGTAACGTAATTGTTTTAATTACATATGTTTTATTTTATAATAAAGCAAATAAATTATTTTTCTAAGCGTTCTGAGCCACCAACAACTTTTCAAAACTTTTGTAGACAATAATTGATGATCAAAAACAAATATTCTGATATAGAGGAGCAATTACTAATGGCGTAGGAATAAACCTTACCATAGTATTTGTGAACATTGAAAAATGGTATTACCAAGCAGGACTATAGGAAAAGTTTGGAGTTTCAATTAACTGACATAATTTCGCATATGCAT
Source organism: Musca autumnalis (assembly GCF_047663935.1). Classification (NCBI taxonomy): domain Eukaryota; kingdom Metazoa; phylum Arthropoda; class Insecta; order Diptera; family Muscidae; genus Musca; species Musca autumnalis. Next base: position 174,898,922 of record NW_027412088.1, read on the forward strand.
TTATCTAATGAAGTGTGATATATATATTAGTTACCAAGCTTTGCCATCGTCTGCCACAAAAACAACATCCTAATACGCCTGAAGATCGGCTTAACCACCCTTGAAACGTAGCGTAATGGTTGGATGCCTGGGACTTCGGTAGACTTCTAATTTTTCAATGTATATCTAAGGTCTAATAGCTCAACTCGAAAGAGAATTAATTAAATATCACTATAAATGACCTTCGCAAAAGGCAAAAATAAAAAAAAATAAATTATTTTTCATTTTATAATTTCGTCAAAAAACCCTAATGCACAACCGCCTTAAACGCTGAAGATCGTGGGTTCAACTCCCCGGCCACGTAACATTAAAATTGTCAACTGTGGCAAAACACACCTCAGTAATGTGGCGACATTTCCAGCCATGTAAAACTTCTCTACAAGTGGTGTCTTAAGACACGCCGTTCGAGTTTTAATAAAACCGTTTAGTTCAGAAAACTTATTTTTCTACCAACAATGTCAACTTTGGAGCAGCGTCGATGACGATGATGCTCTGTTTATTATATAATAATAATTGTTCCACAAACATCCCAGGCGGGACAGGGGAGACTTCTCTCATATCATATTAGCTCGATGATATGAGACCTACTGTTTATCGCCGAGCGGCGTGTCTAAGACAACACTTGTAGAGATGTTGTACAAGGCTGAAATACTCAGAAAATGTCGCCAACATTACTGAGGGGTATTTTGCCACCGTAGAAAAGTGTTTGATGTTGACTGGCCGGGGAAACGAACCCACGACCTTTAGCGTGCAAGGCGGGTGTGCATACCATTGCACCACGGTGGTACGATGCTCTGTTTACCAAATGATAATCATTCGAAAATTTTGTAAGTTATTTCGATTTCATTGAATTTCTTCTCCCTTTCCTGAACGAAATTACTCCATCCTGCAGCTTTCCAAGACATGCAATTGACAAAATAAATCCAATTCTACAAAGACAAGAACATAAATTGAACATTCCTTCAAGTTATTTTTCTTCTTAATCTAGTGTATCTCCCTCTCCTTCTCTTCCTGCACCCCTTTTTCTTTCGTTTTAGCTTTTGTCACACTTGTAAGTTTAAAGTAAAGAAACTTCATTTAAACTTTTCAAATCAATATTTTTTAAAATTTTCCCGGAACTTTCATTTACCGCTTGCTCTACGACAAAAGCAAAGCACAATCCAGTTCAAAACCAAACAAGTAAAAAAGCATTAAGTTCGGCCGGGCCGAACTTTTCATACCCTCCACCATAAAATATTCATTCCTGTCCCCAGCTTTAAGTGAGTACGTTAAAATGTCAGATAATGTACATAAAATGCTTCATTCGGGAGGCCCTTTTTTATGGTGCCTATATCTAACTGTTGAAAATTTTTGGTGGGCTAGAAATTGGGAGGTACTGTTATATAGGGGTTATAATAAAACATGGGCCTATGTTGACAGTTTTTGATGGGAGCCTTTAATGTCAAATAACTCCTAATTCGGTTAAAAAATTTAGCTAGAATCCTCAAAATATCGAAAATCGGTACATAACGTGGGAACTTCAAATGTCATTAACAGCTAGTTCGGAGGTATCTGGGCTATACGAAAATATGAACTTAAATGAACAATTTTTGTTGCAGAATTTTTGTTGACTTTTAAATTTCAAATTACAGAAAGTTCGTCCAAAAAATAAAGCTAAGGTACGAAAAATCGGGAGGTTTGTTTTGGGGCTATACAAAAACATGGACCTACGTTCGGTTAAACATTTTAAGTAAAATCCTCAAAGTACCGAAAATAGGGAAGTATCGTTATATTGGGGCTATGTTGAAAATTATTGATGCAGATGTGTGGTGACCACTACAACCTTCAAATGTCAAATTACAGTTAGTTCTGTTAAAAATTGTAGCTAAAATTGCCAAATTACTGAAAATTGGGAGGTACCGTTGCATGGGAGCTATATCCGAACATGGACCTATGTTGACAATTTTTGATGGAGAGGTGTTGTGACCACTAAGAACTTCAAATGTCAAATTACTGCTTGTTCGGTTTAATATTGTAGCTAAAATCATCAAATTACTGAAAATCGGGAGGTACCGTTATAAGGGGGCTTTCTTGACAATTTTTGGTGGAGAGGTGTGGTGACCACTAAGAATTTCAAATGTCAAATGTTCAAATTACAGATAATTCGGTTAAAACTTGTTGGCAAAATTCTCAAAATACCTGAAATCGGGCGGTAACGTTATATGGGGGCTATTCCAAAACATGGACCTATGTCCACTAGTTATACAAGTTTATTGACATTTAAGAACCCTAAATGTCAATTGATAGCTAAATCGGTCTGAAAATGTAGATAAAAACGTCAAAATGCCGTAAATCGGGGGTACCGTTATATGGGGGCTATACCAAAACTTGGACCTAGGTTCACAACTTTTGTTTTATAAGTTTAGTTACACTTAAGAACCCTAAATGTCAAATTATAGCTATATCGGTCTGAAAATATAGCTAAAACGTCAAAATGCCGTAAATCGGGGGGTACCGTTATATGGGGGCTATACCAAAACGTGGACCTATGTCCACAAGTTTTGTCACATAAGTTTATAGACATTTAAGAACTTCAAATGTCAAATTATAGCTAAATCGGTCTGAAAATTTAGCTAAACCCGTCAAAATACCGTAAATCGGGGGGTACCGTTATATGGGGGCTATACCAATACGTGGACCTATGTCCACAACTTTTGTTATATAAGTTTATTGATTTTTAAGAACCCCAAATGTCAAATTATAGCTACATCGGTCTGAAAATGTAGCTAAAAACGTCAAAATACCGCAAATCGGGGGGTACCGTTATATGGGGGCTATACCAAAACGTGGACCTATGTCCACAACTTCTAATCTATAAGTTTATTAACACTAAAGAACCCTAAATGTCAAATTATAGCTACATCGGTCTGATAATGTAGCTAAAAACGTCAAAATACCGTATATCGGGGGGTACCGTTATATGGGGGCTATACCAAAACGTGGACCTATGTCCACAACTTTTGTTATATAAGTTTATTGATACTTAAGAACCCTAAATTTCAAATTATAGCTAAATCGGTCTAAAAATGTAGCTAAAAACGTCAAAATACCGCAAATCGAGGGGTACCGTTATATGGGGGCTATACCAAAACGTGGACCTATGTCCACAAGTTTTGTTATATATGTTTGTTGACACTTAAGAACCCTAAATGTCAAATTATAGCCAAATCGGCCTGAAAATGTAGCTAAAAACGTCAAAATACCGTAAATCGGGGGGTACCGTTATATGGGGGCTATACCAAAACGTGGACCGATATAGCCCATCATCGAACTTGACCTGCCTGCAAACAAAAGACGCATTTTCCCAAAATTTCAGCGTCCTATCTCTATTTTTGTGGATGCTAGAGTGATTACCACAGACGGACGGACGGACGGACGGATGGACGGACGGACGTGCTCAGATCGACTTAGAATTTTACCCTGATCAAGAATATATATACTTTATAGGGTCGCAAATGAGTATTTCAATGCGTTACAAACGGAAAAACAAACTTAATATACCCTCCATACTATGGTGGAGGGTATAAAAAGAAATAAAAACAACAACAAGAAAATATATATGAAAAAATATTTTCAATCTAAAACTCTTATGTATTGACATACGATAATGTTCTTATATTACAAGTTTCCATTTTTTCTAAGTTGGTCCTTAAAGTTTTAAGGAATGTGGGTGGCTTAAGAGTTCTCTTGGAGTCTGGTGCGTGCATGCTCTCAGTAGATGAATGTAACTGTGTTGGTTGTCTCTCTGGCATCGTGTTAATCTTTAGCTTGAGATAGTATTTCAATAACATCGACGTGCCTGATGTTCAGACATTTATTCATTGGCATTCCTTTACATATGTCACACTTGTAAGTAAGCGTAATGGGAGGGAGAAAGAGATACTTCGAGAAAGGGTGTTTCCCTCACTCATCTCTCGTTAAGTAGTAAAGGAAGTTAAAATGGAATTCACCATAAACTTTATGCTTTAAACAATAAAGTGTAATTTCCACTAAAGCTGTCAAAGGAAGTAACAACAATAACGAACAAAAGTACCACCAAAAGGAAGGGCTGATGTTGCTGCTGGGAGAAGAACGGAAAAACTAACAAGAAACTTTCGCCAACAGCAGTAGTAGTAATAGAAGCAGTAGTGTTGAAAAGTATAACAATACAGCAAACGCCAATAACAACTACCACCACTCTAAGTCAATGGAAACGAAACGAAAAAAAAACGTACGGAAATAAACTTCTACTGCTCAACAGCATTGGCTGTCTTCTTGTAGTACTTAACAACTGGCTGGCTGGCTCAACAATAACACGCAACAAGAAGCACCAAATCCACTCACCAGCCAACTGGCAACTGCAGTCACGATCAATGAAGAGTTTTTTCTTTGTTTGCTGCGTTTTGGGGAGTATCCCACAGCACACGCACTACTTTAGGAACTGATGGCTGCTATTGCTTCTGTTACTTCTACTTGTACTGTTTGTATTTGTTCCATACAAAAGGAAACGGATACGGAAATTTATAGTTTCTCAATAAGTGAATAGATTGTATTCTCACATGCACAACAGCACTCTCACACATATACCAAACAGCATGGACCAAAGCATACAAAGCGTTTTAAATTTTATATTTAAAATTTCAATACCAAGAATATATGTGCAATATTTAGAGTGCTACAAACAGGTCTGTATATGGTAACAGGGGGCGCCTTCGCCACGTTTTTTTTTTTTTTTTTAAATGTTCTCATATCGACATCATTACAGTTTTTCCAAATATTATTTTTGGTAAGAATATTAGCATGTTTTGACTATAAGTTTTGATATACAAATGATTATAATTTTGTTTTTAAAATACTATTTTTGAGAATTTACAAAATGTCTAAAAAGTGGCGAAGCCGGCGAAGACGCCCCATGTTACCATATAGGAAGAGCTCATGGTATTCTACCGGAAAATCTAATGATTTTCTAAAGCTGGAAGAACTAATGAACTTCTGTAGGAAGACCTCATGGTCTTCTATAGGAAGACCTCATGGTCTACTATAGGAAGATCTCATGGTCTTCTATAGGAAGACCTCATGGTCTTCTATAGGTAGACCTCATGGTCTTCTATAGGAAGACCTCATGGTCTTCTATAGGAAGACCTCAGGGTCTTCTATAGGAAGACCTCATGGACTTCTATGGAAAGACCTCATGGTCTTCTATAGAAAGACCTCATGGTCCTCTATAGGAAGACCTCATGGTTTTCTATAGGAAGACCTCGTGGTTTTCTATAGGAAGACCTCATGGTCTTCTATGGGAAGACCCTTATGGTCTTCTATGGAAAGACCCTTATGGTCTTCCATAGGAAGACATCATGGTCTTCTATAGGAAAACCTCATGGTCTTCTATAGGAAGACCTCATGATCTTCTATAGGAAGACCTCATGGTCTTCTATAGGAAGACCTCATGGTCTTCTATAGGAAGACCTCATGGTCTTCTATAGGAAGACCTCATGGTCTTCTATAGGAAGACCTCATGGTCTTGTATAGGAAGACCTCATGGTCTTGTATAGGAAGACCTCATGGTCATCTATAGGAAGACCTCATGGTCTTCTATAGGAAGACCTCATGGTCTACTAGGAAAACGTCATGGTCTACTATAGGAAGACGTCATGGTCTTCTATAAGAAGACCTCATGGTCTTGTATAGGAAGACCTCATGGTCTTCAATAGGAAGACCTCATGGTCTTCAATAGGAAGACCTCATGGTTTTCTATAGGAAGACCTCATGGTCTTCTATAAGAAGACCTCATGGTCGTCTATAAGAAGACCTCATGGTATTCTATAAGAAGACCTCATGGTCTTCTATAAGAAGACTTCATGGTCTTCTATAAGAAGACTTCATGGTCTTCTATAGGAAGACCTCATGGTCTTCTATAGGAAAACCTCATGGTCTTCTATAGGAAGACCTCATGGTCTTGTATAGGAAGACCTCATGGTCATCTATAGGAAGACCTCATGGTCTACTAGGAAAACGTCATGGTCTACTATAGGAAGACGTCATGGTCTTCTATAAGAAGACCTCATGGTCTTGTATAGGAAGACCTCATGGTCTTGTATAGGAAGACCTCATGGTCTTGTATAGGAAGACCTCATGGTCTTCTATAGGAAGACCTCATGGTCTTTTATAAGAAGACCTCATGGTCTTTTATAAGAAGACCTCATGGTCTTCTATAAGAAGATCTCATGGTCTTCTATAACAAGACCTCATGGTCTACTATAAGAAGACCTCATGGTCTTCTATAAGAAGACCTCATGGTCTTCTATAAGGAGACCTCACGGTTTTCTATAACAAGACCTCATGGTCTACTATAAGAAGACCTCATGGTCTTCTATAAGAAGACCTCATGGTCTTCTATAAGAAGACCTCATATTCTACTATAAGAAGACCTCATATTCTTCTATAAGAAGACCTCACGGTTTTCTATAACAAGACCTCATGGTCTACTATAAGAAGACCTCATGGTCTTCTATAAGAAGACCTCATGGTCTTCTATAAGAAGACCTCATATTCTACTATAAGAAGACCTCATATTCTTCTATAAGAAGACCTCATGGTCTTCTATAACAAGACCTCATGGTCTTCTATAAGAAGACCTCATGGTCTTCTATAAGAAGACCTCATGGTCTTCTATAAGAAGACTTCATGGTCTTCTATAGGAAGACCTCATGGTCTTCTATAGGAAGACCTCATGGTCTTCTATAGGAAGACCTCATGGTCTTCTATAGGAAGACCTCATGGTCTTCTATAGGAAGACCTCATGGTCTTCTATAGGAAGACCTCATGGTCATCTATAGGAAGACCTCGTGGTTTTCTATAGGAAGACCTCATGGTCTTCTATAGGAAGAACTCGTGGACTTCTATAGCAAGACGTCATGGTCTTCTATAGGAAGACGTCATGGTCTTCTATAGGAAGAACCCGTGGTCTTCTATATGAAGACCTCATGGTCTTCTATAGGAAGTCCTCATGGTCTTCTATAGGAAGACCTCATGGTCATCTACAGGAAGACCTCATTGTCTTCTATAGGAAGACCTCATGGTCTACTAGGAAAACGTCATGGTCTACAATAGGAAGACGTCATGGTCTTTTATAAGAAGACCTCATGGTCTTTTATAAGAAGACCTCATGGTCTTCTATAAGAAGACCTCATGGTCTTCTATAGGAAGAACTCGTGGACTTCTATAGGAAGACGTCATGGTCTTCTATAGGAAGAACCCGTGGTCTTCTATATGAAGACCTCATGGTCTTCTATAGGAAGTCCTCATGGTCTTCTATAGGAAGACCTCATGGTCATCTACAAGAAGACCTCATGGTCTTGTATAGGAAGACCTCATGGTCTTCTATAGGAAGACCTCATGGTCTTCTATAGGAAGACCTCATGGTCTTTTATAAGAAGACCTCATGGTCTTTTATAAGAAGACCTCATGGTCTTCTATAAGAAGACCTCATGGTCTTCTGTAGGAAGACCTCGTGGTTTTCTATAGGAAGACCTCATGGTCTTCTATGGGAAGACCCTTATGGTCTTCTATAGGAAGACCTCATGGTCTTGTATAGGAAGACCTCATGGTCTCCTATAGGAAGACCTCATGGTCTTATATAGGTAGACCTCATGGTCTTCTATAGGTAGACCTCATGGTCTTCTATAGGAAGACGTCATGGTCTTCTATGGGAAGACCCTTATGGTATTGTATGGGAAGACCCTTATGGTATTCTATAGGAAGACCTCATGGTCTTCTATAGGAAGACCTCATGGTCTTCTATAGGAAGACCTCATGATCATCTATAGGAAGACCTCATGGTCTTCTATAGGAAAACCTCATGGACTTCTATAGGAAGACCTCATGGTCTTCTATAAGAAGACCTCATGGTCTTCTATAGGAAGACCTCATGGTCTTCTATAGGAAGACCTCATGGTCTTCTATAGGAAGACCTCATGGTCTTCTATAAGAAGACCTCATGGTCTTCTATAAGAAGAAGACCTCATGGTCTTCTATAGGAAGACCTCATGGTCTTCTATAGGAAGACCTCATGGTCATCTATAGGAAGACCTCATGGTCTTCTATAGAAAGACCTCATGGTCTTCTATAGGAAGACCTCATGGTCTTCTATAGGAAGACCTCATGGTCTTCTATGGGAAGACCCTTATGGTCTTCTATAGGAAGACCTCATGGTCTTCTATAAAAAGATATCATGGTCTTCTATAAGAAGATCTCATGGTCTTCTATAAGAAGATGTCATGGCCTTCTATAGGAAGACCTAATTATCTTCTACAGGAAGACCTCATGGTCTTCTATAGGAAGGCCTTATTGTCTTCTATAAGAAGACCTCATGGTCTTCTATAAGAAAACCTCATGGTCTTCTATAAGAAGACCTCATGGTCTTCTATAAGAAGACCTCATGGTCTTCTATAAGAAGACCTCATGGTCTTCTATATGAAGACCTCATGGTCTTCTATAAGAAGACCTCATGGTCTTCTATAGGAAGACCTCATGGTCTACTAGGAAAACGTCATGGTCTACTATAGGAAGACGTCATGGTCTTCTATAGGAAGACTTCATGGTCTACTAGGAAAACGTCATGGTCTACTATAGGAAGACGTCATGGTCTTCTATAAGAAGATCTCATGGTCTTCTATAAAAAGACCTGATGGTCTTGTATAGGAAGACCTCATGGTCTTGTATAGGAAGACCTCATGGTCTTCAATAGGAAGACCTCTTAGTCTTCTATAGGAAGACCTCTTAGTCTTCTATAGGAAGACCTCTTAGTCTTCTATAGGAACACCTCATGGTCGTCTATAGGAAGACCTCATGGCCTTCTATAGAAAGATTTCATGGTTTTCTATAGGTCGACCTCATGGTCATCTATTGGAAGACCTCATGGCCTTCTATAGGAAGACCTAATTATCTTCTACAGGAAGACCTCATGGTCTTCTATAGGAAGGCCTTATTGTCTTCTATAGGAAGCCATTATGGTCTTCTATAGGAAGGCCTTATGGTCTTCTATAAGAAGACGTCATGGTCTTCTAAAAGTAGACCTCATGGTCTTCCATAGGATGACCTCGTGGTCTTAAATAGGAAGACTTCGTGGTCTTCTATAGGAAGGCCTTATGGTCTTCTATAAGAAGACCACATGGTCTCCTGTAGGAAGACTTCATGGTATTCTAAGAAGACCTCATGGTTTTCTACAACTAGACCTCATGACCTTCTATAAGAGGGCCTCGTGCTTTTCTATAAGAAAGCCTCATGCTGTTCTGTAGGAAGACCGCATGGTTTTCTATCGGAAAAAACTCATTGTTTTCTACGGGAAAGCCTCATGATTTTGAACTGGAAGACCTCAAGAACATACATAGGAAGATCTCATGGTCTTCTATAAAAAGTCTCATGGTATTCTACAAGTGGATATCATTGTTTTCTATAAAAAAATAATGGTATTCTAAAATTTTTGTGTTAAAGTATTACAAAATTTCCGTCCTTTTTTGGTCTCTTACTTTTCATCAATTTGTACGAGGGCAACACTTCTACATACATTTTTTCCACTACCATTGCAACACCTCCAAAACGTGGTTTTGGAACGTTTTAACAGCATATGCTAGCGATTGCTCTTTTCTTTGGGGCTTATATGCATAGAACCATGATTTTCTTTATTCTTTTGAGGCATGGAGAAATTTCGAAATTTCTTGCACCGATCGACACGGAATCCATCGAATGTAAGCTGGTGGAAGAAATGTATTGCTTTTTCAGTTTACGCACGGCTTTAATGTTTTTTGGCACAACCGCCGTTTTTGAACGACCTTCACTACCCTGATCGTTGAGAGAGCGCCGACCACGATTTAATTCATTAAACAAGTTTTTTCATGTTGTTCTATCGCCATACAAAGATTTAATTTCATTAATATAAAAAATGTTCACAATTAAATTACATTTTTTGCCAATTGATTTTTCAAGTCGCAACACAGGCTAAACTCAGCAAAATGTTCGATGCCAAAGATGCTATTCAAGAATGGGTGCAAGTGAAATGGAATGCCATTTTTTTAGCATCTTCACTCATTCTTTTTACAAGAGCATGACCCCCAAAAGATGCAATTCATTTTCACATCCTAAGCATGTAACTAAATCGGTGGAATGGAATCTTCAACAATTCTTTGGCATGGCATCTATGCCAATTCTTTGGCATTTCGTCTTAATTAATTCCCTAGAATAGCATTTTCGCTAATCTTTGCCATGTAATTTTCACCAACCCTTTGGCATGAATTTTTCACGTCTTGTTCGGAAAATGCTGTATTGAAATATGATTTTCATGGCTTTTTTATTTATTCAAAGCAATTTATGAAATAATTATAATTTAATTATAATTGCAGTTTGTTGTTGTAACAGTAGTTTATATGTTCGTTTTTCTGCTTAATGAATGTGGCTACATATTGAAGTTTGTTAGTAGATTTGATGCTGAGCAGATCTTTTGTGTCATGAAACCTTGCCCTATAGAAATTTAGACGGCAGCACCATCCCGAGCGTATTGAGCCAAAAATACTCTGCTTTGTCCTGACAGCGAACGCTCCTCAGCTGAGATAAATGGTCAATATTCTCCGAGGACCGCATGCAGACGATAGATAGTTGTTTATTGAATCTGCGACTGCATTCATGTGAATACTTCTTAAACCTGCTTGATAGGCTTGTTGATCCTGATTCTGCTCCCATCGACCATGACAACTCAACTCTCAACTCTGCCGCCTAGGTGGTGAACAAAGTGGCCGTAGATTTATTGGCTGATAATTGTATATTCCTCGCGTGAAAAAGGGTGGTAAGATCAGGCAAAAATGAGTTCAGCCATTCACAAATTTCATCAGGGAAGGCACCTGACACCAAGATCGTACAATCATCCGCATACGTTATAGATTAGACAGTTCCTGCAATATCTCCTCTGACATCTTGATTCTAAATTCTACGCACGACAGGCGTCTAAACATATAATTTATTATCCAACGTTTCAAACTTGACCGGAGCGTAGTCTGCTCGATGAACTCAAACAGCGTGGAGTGCTTGACAGTCTCAAAGGGTTACTATCACTACTATCACTCTTCTATCGTACGGCTTACTTTGATTGAGTCTTCGACTAATATGTGTAGAGATGGCGTGTAGCGCAGTTGTTGTGCTGCTTGCGAATCTCATGTTATTGATCGGCAACTAGACAGTTATTTCTGATGCTGGGGTCTTTGTTACGGGCGACTAAAGCGAAATTGGTCTGCACGATTCACCTATGCTGGCATCCTTGCGAGGCTTCAGTAGCTGGTATATTTTCCAGACTTCGGGAACGATGTGTGTGACTAGCGACAGGTTGAGAACTTTATTGAGATACTTGACATTCGGCCGTCCAGCTGTTGCAGTGTAAGCACCGCCGCTACTCGCAACATAGTTTAATTCCTCCGCAACTGATTGATTGATTCATCTTACAAAAGGTTTTTCAGTTCCCATCACCAGTACAGATTTCGACATGGACTCTAACTGCAAATTACTATTTCGTGAATTTTATTTTACGAACATTTGGAAATGTAGGGATCTACAAATCGACTTGTAGAGCAGGGCTCTCTAGAGCAGACAATGAAACTTTTATAATACCAAAGATTGCAGTCCGACTCTATTTTTTGCTCAATGATTGCAACGTGAGCGATACACTCAGATGATAGCGTCAGAAACGCCTGAAGAATATGAAGCCAGGTTAACAAAACAACGGGAGCGATACACACAGATGTGTGTTGCCTTTAATACTATCATGGGCTTCTACAATACATAAAATGCAGGCCAGCACTGTGGATCACGCAGTCGTATACTTAGGTGCGAAACTATTTGAAGAAGGTCAAGCCTACGTGGCTCTTAGAAGAGTAAGATCTTTGCAGGGACTACGTATAGAGGAGTTGGGCTGCAATAAACTAACGGGCAAGAAACCTTGCAATATTGAAGCATTAAATGAATTAAACAGAATGCGAAATAAAAACTAAAAACTAGAAAATAAAAATAGGTAAAACAACTTTTTAAGTTAAACGGTTTTATGTTAAACATACATTGCAATGTTTGAGATAAATGTACTAAAAACCAAAAAATAATAAAATAGATACAGTCGTGGGAATTATAAACATATGCATAGACTAGACTAAAATAAAACCGTGGGGCACGTCAATAGTCTAAAAATTATCTACTTAATGTGCGATAGAAGAATCGTTTAATTCGTCGTTAGGCAGTTGGCCCGCAGACGGTGAGGAAATTACTTACTATTTTCTTGCTCATGGAAATTCCAATAGTTATACACTCCATGTAAATAAAAGAGATGTTTCAACTAGTTTATCGTTGGACATTCACACTGCTGGCTGGAATCGTTTCACTGCTCGTAGTTTGTCTTTAATCGACAAAGTACTACACGCTCACCACTATGAAACCCTAAAACTCGCTTATAATCGAGCTTGCTAGCTTGTTTCCACATTCTAGCCCTACTTATCACACGTCCATCGTTGTCGGTTGAACAACTGCCTAATTATAGTGTAACATTACAAAACAAACATTTTAATCAACGATTGTAGACAACACTGTGCAACATTTTTAAGGTGATCTTGTGCAAACAATTCGAATTGAGAATTTTTTGAAAATACAGACCCAAACGACAAGAAACCCTAGTTGGGTTTTGTTGTGTCAGATCCAGCTCGGATTTTATGGCCCCATCTAAACCTGGTTAAATATTGAGTTTTGAAAGAAATTCAGGGCTATATCTCTGAAACCAATGCGAATCTTCTTCTGACCTCTAAAGCAAATTTGTAGATAAGAACAAGAATAAAATATTTGGAGAAATAATGAACTCGAAAAACTACATTAATTGCCTCAAATTTCAAAATATATGCAAAAATTCCACAATTTTTATACATTTCACACCGTATCTCCACAACCGTTAATTTTTTCTGAATATTTTCTTTCGCAAAAATATTCCCTGGAATGTAATACACAACTCTTCAGAACATGTCATTGTTGTAAAATGCCTCTATGCCTCTATTTTCAGTACATTTTTCAACGACCATTTAATAAAAATGTCAATAATGTAGTGAAATCCGAAATGCGAGAATAAACTGTTGGTGTGAACTGTGTTTGAAATACGTGTTGTAAAAGATATGATACAAAATACCGCTGAAACAACATGAAGTAAGCATTTTAGAGTTTCAGAATATTCTAAAGAATTGTTGAAAACATTATTTGGAAGATTTTTGCAAAAGTTTACTTGGTTCAACTCTCAATAATTTAGCCGATACTGACCAGAATATCAGCAATTATGTAAAATTTTCTACATTTTGTAGATTTTGATGCCCTAGATGGAGTTTTTCCTATATGGTCTGTTCAAAGGATAAGTTCTACTAGTTCAGGGCTACAATATTGCCTACGACAGCAAGGCCAAATTCCTAATCGTTTCTGAGATGAAGGCCCTATAAATGCAAAAAAGTGTAATTTTAGCCCGGTTTAGATGCGGCCATAAAATACGAACTGGATCTGACAGGACAAAACCCTACTAGGGTTTTTGTAGTCTAAATATGTACTATCAAAAAATGCACACTAGAAGTTGTTTGCATTTTCAGTGTTGCATAGTGAAATTGACGTGCCCCACGGCTTTATTTTAGTCGAGTCTATGCATATGTTTATAATTCCCACGACTGTATCTATTTTATTATTTTTTGGTTTTTAGTACATTTATCTCAAACATTGCAATGTATGTTTAACATAAAACCGTTTAACTTAAAAAGTTTTTTACCTATTTTTATTTTATTGAAAGACAAAAGAACAACAAACACATAGGTACATACAAAATTCCAAAGAAATACATAACACATTTTAATAAAAGAAAAACTGATAGAAATAATTTGTAAATATTCACACTTTTAAAAAGGAAAAATATATAGAAACTTAGTTGAACGCTTCTCCTTAGTTGTGAAATAAAACAAATTGTCCTCATAGTTGAAATCATCAGCGGGTAATCGGCATCTAGAATCAAATGATTATGTAATGTAATAAATAAATATGGATATGCCATATTTCAAATATACATAAGTATGTATGTAATTACCAAAATATTAAATGCGATTTCTTCTTTGTCCAATAAAATAATTCCATTCAACTTTCCGATTCAGTTATAAAATGTATTGGGCATTTAATTTACTAAAAAGCACAATTTCTTTAAGAAAACACAAAACACTGATTTATTCACTCACTTTACCGTCTTGACTCTACAAAGGCATCTAAAACACTGAAGAAAGAAAAAAAATATAATTCATATCATTTCTTCTTTTCTTCTTCGCTGCTAAGTTGGTTAACAACAACAAAAGCTAAGTTGGTTAACAACAACAAAACTAGAAACACACGAGTTTGACGCATACATGCCACCAAAGCCCCCTTCTTCGCTTCTACGTCTTATATTTTACAATACACACAACTCTTCATTATAAAACAGCATTCCGCAGCCGCGAGAGCACTGTTATTACTCTCGTTGACAAACACCCTCTCTCCACCCTTGAAAAAAATGTTCTAACATAAAAAATACGATTTACCCAAACATATCAAATTGAGATATGTTATAAAATGTTGCAAACATATATTTGTTTGGACCCAAACATATTATGTTTGGATCCAAACATATATTTGTTTGCAATCGCTCCCAAACATATATTTGTTTGGATCCAAACATATTTCTAACATAATTTTTTCTGCGTGTAGATAAGTTTCGAATATGGAATACGTCGGTCCAGGCCTCGGTGATCTCACACACAAAGTTTAAAAAAATTTCACAAAAGTGCAGTTTAAGACTAGCGATTGGATCGTTTTGAAGGTTTTTTTTGCAGGTAGACTTCGTGGCTCGTATTACGACGAAATAAATTTTTCCGGTGGCATGTTCAGACCTCCTAAAACAGTATACCAAATGCTCTTAAAAACCCCCTATCTGGCTGTACAAACAAAAATTACTGAGGTGCACTTAGGAATTAAGTATTCGATTTAGACGAAACCTCTATAGGTAATTTGGCCTGTTTTTGAGACAAAAATTAATAGCGGTGGTAACGAACAAAGTTCTGTGTTCCCAAAGAATTTTTCTTAATATTTGTACACACATTCAACTTCATAAAACGACCGCAATAATAACGAACAAAAATTGTCACCTCGCGAGTTGAATTTTTACAATTTGTTAGAATTTACAAGCCCGCTTTTAAGCACAGGTGGATTACGACGAATTTAAGCACTGTTTCCAATATTTTAATATATGATATTTAAAAAGTAGTAGTAAGAATTTTACAGATGAACACGTTTATAACGAACAAATGTTCTTGTTCCTACCCCTTATTCTCGTTTTACCTATTTTATTCGTTTCAACCCATGAACGCGGTTAAAACAACAACAACAAGTAAAAAAGCGTTAAGTTCGGCCGGGCCGAACATTTTATTCCCTCCACCAAAAATATTCTGAAGTAAAACGGAATAATTATATTCTTTCCTGTCCACAATTTTAGGCGGAGATATTTTGTGACCACTGATACTTAAATAAGTTAAAAAAGCATAAAAAATGTATTCAATCGGTAGGGGACCTTATATGGGGCTATATCAAAGTGCAAATCGGGAGGTAAAGTTATATAGGGGGATATACCTAAACATGGACCTATGTTGACGATTTTTAGTGGAGATATTTTGCGACCACTGGGAACCCCAAAGCACTGGCAACCCCAAATTACAGATAGTTCGGTGAAAAAATGTAGTTAAAATCCACAAAATACCGAAGGTTCCGTTATATGGGGGCTCTACCTAAACATGGAACTATGTTGAAAGTTTTTGGTGGAGATATTTTGTAATTATTAGGAACCTCAACTGTAAAAATTACAGGTAGTTCGATCAAAAATTTTAGCTAAAATATATATATGGGAGCTATATGGGAGCTATACCAAAACATGGACTTATGTTGACGGCTTTTAGTGGATATACTGTGTGACCACTGAGAACCCAAAACCTGAAATTACAGATAATTCGGTAATAAAATTTAGTTAAAATCCACAAAATACCGAAAATCGGGAGGTACCGTTATATGGGGGCTATACCAAAAAGTGTTCCGATATAGCCCATCTTCGAACTTGAACCTGCCTATAGAAAAAAGACGCTCGGGTGCAAAAATTTAGCGCTCTAGCTCAATTATAGCGAACGTTAGAGTGATTACAACAGATGGACAGACGGACATGGCTAGATCGTCTTAGAATTTTATCCTGATCAAGAATATATACTTTATATGGTCGCAAATGATTAGTTCGATGTGCTACAAACAGAAAGACAAAGACAAACTTAATATACCCTCTATACTATGGTGGAAGGTATACAAAACGGTTATAATAACCTAAACTATTTATCCGCGAAAAGATTTTTATAAACATTGATGTGTCTAAAATATTGATTCGCGAAGAGATCTTTATAAATATTATTTTTTTTAAAGGACCAAATAAAATAATTAACAACCAGTAAGGAAAGATCATAGTCGGGCGGTGCAGACAATTTGATACCCTACACCACTGTGAATATGTAAAATATAGGAGATATATATATCAATTTGAACTAATTTCTACATAATATGGTACACTTATTACTAATCAAAATTCCGTCACACATTTCAAATTTCATCAAAATTGGATAGATCGGAAGAAAATATATATGGGAGGTATATCTGAATTGAATTCGATATTATTTGGCAAACTTATTTCTAGACCGAATTCAGTCACACATTCCAAAATCGGACGTATATACAGTGTTGCCGAATTTGACGATTTATCATCATTTTGACGATTTTTTGGCCCAAAATTGAAAAATGACGATTTGACGATTTTTTGGTCCAAAAAGGACGATTTTTCACTTAAGCCAGAAATGCATGAAATAAAAGACGATAACTACATTTTGACAAAAATTTCCTAAAGATTTTAAGGAAAACAATGTTCCAAGACGGACGGAGTGGCTATATTTAGGCACATATCTGGAATACAGGTATTTTCATAGTTTTTGCCCCACATTCAAATTACATCAGCTGAAAATTTTCGTTTAGTTTTGTTAATGGATGAAAATCTTCCTTGAAAAGTTTTCGAGATAAACTATTAATTGTAACTATTTTGTTGTAAAAAATATGAGTCCAGCTTTATTAACTTCCTATTAATGCCCCCTTTGAACTGTCAGCCAGTTTTGAATGACAATTTTTATCGATTTCCGACTGCCCAACAACCAAAATGTACGTGTACCGACAAACATGGGCGCGGTCACACTGTCAAGAATGTGTATGTGTACCCAGCTTTACCATGCTGCATTACTGCAAACTCGATAACCATAGGAAACTATCATCTACTGAGTGCTGTTTATACCCTCAGCCTTTAGGCTAAAGAGGGTATTTACACTTCGATACGACCAAAAATGTGCCTCATCGTAATAATGGTTTTAGACCCCAAGTATGTTTGTACGATATCCGTTTCAGACAATTTTGAGTAGATCTAGCAATGTCCGTCCGTCTGTCTGTCTGTCTGTCCGTCTGTCTGGCTGGCTGGTGCGCACGATAACTCTCGAACGGATCAATCGATTCGGTTCTAATTTTGGGTATCGAATTATTTTGTCCAGATTCGATTTAAGTTCGAAGATGGGCCATATAGGTCCACTCCTTCAGGTACCTCCCCCACAAATGTTCAAAAATTGTCGCAAAACTTGTGCGCACGATAACTCTTGTAGGGAATAACCGATTTGATCCATACTTTGCACATCGTTTAATTTCTACCAAACTTAGATGAGGTTTCAATATGGACTCAATCGGTCCACTCCTTCGGGTACCTCCCACACAAAATTTCGGAAAAGTTCAGTTTAGGACCTGGTCTCGAATCGCTTTGATTTTTGTTTACGTAAGTTGTATTCGCTGTCCTCTATACGACGCTGTAAGTTTCATTAGGGGCAAGTCCATACTTCCTGAGGAAATAGCCTGAAAGTTACAAAAAGCCCTATGACACCGTGTGTAATGGTTGAAGCGCAAAATAACCCTCGAACGGATCTGCCGATTCGGTCCAAAATTTGGCTTTCGTAATATTTTGTCCAAACTTAGTTCAAGTTCAAAGATGGATTATATCGGTCCACTCCTTCCGGTACCTCCCCCACAAAAGTTCGAAAATGTTCGGAAAATTTGTGCGTACGATAACTCTTGAAGGAAGTTACCGATTTGGTCATTACTTTGCACATTATGAAATTTATACCAGACTTAGATGAGGTTCCAATATGGACTCATTCGGTAAACTCCTTCGAGTACCTCCCACACAAAATTTCGGAAAAGTTCAGTTTAGGACCTGCTAACGAATCGCCTTGGTTTTTGTTGTAACATCTTGTATTCACAGTCCCCTATACGAAGGTACAAGTTTCCTTAGGGGCAAGTCCATACTTCCTGAAAAATAGCCTGAAAGTTGCAAAAAAAAAACCCCAATGACACCGTGTGGGGTGGTTGGAGCGCACGATAACTCTAGAACGGATCTGCCGATTCGGTCCAAAATTTGGCCTTAATAATATTTTGTCCAAACATAGTTTAAGTTCGAAGATAAGCCATGTCGGTCCACTCCTTCAGGTACCTCCCCCACAAAAGTTCAAAAATGTTCGGAAAAATTGTTCGTACGGTAACTCTAGAAGGTAGTGGCCGAATTGGACCATACTTTACACATCCTAATATATCTACCAGATATAGATGAGGTTCAAATATGGACTATATTTGTCTACTCCATCCGGTGGCCCCCACACAAAATTTCGGATAAGTTCACTTTAATACCTGATATCGAATCACTTTGATTTTTGTTGAAGCAACTTGCATTCGCTGCCTCATTTACGATGATAAAAGTTTTTTCAAGGGCAAGTCCATACTTCTTAAGCAAACAGCCCGAAGGGTGTAAAAACCACCTATGGCACCATATGTAGTGGCTGAAGATCCATTCTTTTTAGTATCTCCTCCGTAAAACTTTTGATCTTTTACCCTAATCAACTTTTTTGTCGACTCAAACGCCCAACATTTGTAAACCCCTCTAAATACATACGTTTTTGGGAAAAAATTGTTTCAATATACACAGGCTGAGGGTATATTTCTGTCGGCAAAGCCGACTGATACTTTTTTACTTGTTTTATAGGGTATTTAAGTGATATTGGGTTAGATTTATTGATGTGGGTTGTATATCTTAAAAAAAAAAACTTATTTATGTATGTAAAGCTCAAAAAATTGCGGGGATATCGATAGATAGGGCTCTTTATCACTCTAGCCTGCGAAAAACATAATATCGCTGTAAACAGGGCCACTAAGAAAACCTTAAGTAAAAATGCGCAAAGGATCCTCGAACCACACAAAAATGTCGAACATTTGTGTTGGTGGTACCATAATGATTGGACAGATATGGCTAAAATTTGAGCATAAACTAAGTTTCGACAATATCTAGAGATCCAAAGTTTGGACAAAATCGGTTGCTACGTCTATTAAAAAACGCGCGTACCATTTTAGCGAATATTTTCAAACTTTTGTGGGGGAGGTAGCGGAAGGGGTGGACCACCTTCGAATTTCATCTAATATTACAATATCCAAAGTGTGGCGAACGCAGTATTCGGTTCGAACCCTCAGCCAATACATATTGTGTCTTAGGGTTTTTTTTAGAACTTTCGTGCTGTTTTCTCAAGAAGTATGCATTTGCCTCTGAAAAAACTTTTACTGCCGTAATTGAGGCAGCGATTGCCAGTTGCTTCAACAAAAATCAAAGTGATTCGAGAGCAGGTCTTAAAATGAATTTATCCAAAATTTTGTGTGGGAGGTACTCGAAGGAGTATGACCAAAGTATGACCAAATCTTTCGCTGCCATCAAGAGTTACACAATTTTCCGAACATTTTTGAACTTTTGTGGAGGAAGTGCCTGAAGGAGTGGACCGATATGGCTTAACTTGGAACTTAAACTATGTTTGCACAAAATATTACGAAGGTCACAACAAAAAAAAGGTGATTCGATAGCAGGCCCTAAACTGAACTTTTCCGAAATTTTGTGTACGGGGTACCCGAAGCAGTAGACCTACAATATATGATATAAGAGAAGTCTTACTTGTCCGCTTTGGAATTTTGGGATTTTTTTTTGTTTCGTTAAAATATGGCAACACTTATTAAGCCGGACACCTTTCAATTATTTTTCTTTTTTCATTTTTAATAATCATTGAAACTTGCGGTGTTTTATATTTGATTATTGTTATTTTTATTTTTACAAATTTAATTACACCATCCTCTTCCACCTCCTTCATGGAAACAGCTGTCGCAACAAGCTAAACAAAAACCAAAGTGTAATTATAAAATTAAAATTACAGCAAATTATATTTCAAATTTTATAAAAGCCCAGCAATGTAATGTTTAAAATCAAATCATTGAGATTTTTTGCAAAGTACAGGTAATACGGTTTCAGCATGCATATATTCGAAATTGTGTGCTATTTTGGTAGCTGGAGGGGTAAATACAATTATTGTTTTTTTTTTTTTTTAACAAGATAAACCATCAAAATACGTTTCGTTTTTAGTTCCATCATCATCACTCCGATCAACATCATCATGAATGTCTGCAGAAACACAATATGAACGACGATGATTTCAAAGAAATGACGGATATTTTGAGTAGAGTACCCTCGGATATGGATAATCGTTACAAATGCTATATGCATTGTATGACACAAAATCGTGGCTATTTAAATGATGCTGGAAAAATTATTATTGAGAAATATAAAGAAGAAAATTTACCGCAACATCATATTGAAATATTTGAAGAATGCAGGACCGAACATGATGCCATAGAAGGTGGATGTGATTATGTTTTCACAGTTACCCGGTGCGCATTGGAAGTCATCAGAACGAATGCATAAATGTTGTGGTTTTTAGAATAAAGAAATATAATAGATAGACAAATAATAAACATAAAAAATTCAATTTTTTAAAAATCCACACCCAAATGTATCCCAAAGTCCTCTAAAAATTATTTTAAAAAACAACGCCTAAAAGTATCCCAAAGGCAAATAATTTTTTTTTTAAATCAACACCCAAATGAATCCCAAAGTCCTCTAAAAATTATTTTAAAAATCCACGCCTAAAAGTATCCCAAAGTCCTCTAAAAATTATTTTAAGAATCTACGGCAAAAAGTGTCCCAAAGGCCACTAAAAACTCTTTTAAAAATCCATGCCGAAAGGTATCCCAAAGGCCTCTAAAATTCTCCACGCCTAAAGGTATCCCAAAGGCCTCTAAAAATTCTTTTAAAAATCCACGCCTAAAGATTTACCAAAGGCCTCTAAAAATTCTTTTGAAAATCCTCTACTAAAGGTATCCCAAATGCCTCTAAAAATTCTTTTAAAAATCCGCGCCTAAAGGTTTCCCAAAAGCCTCTAAAAATTCATTTAAAAATCCATGCTTAAAGGTATCCCAAAGGTCTACAAATTTTTTTTTTTAAATCCACACCTAAAGGTATCCCATAGGCCTTTAAAAACGCATTTAAAAATCCATGTCTAAAGGTATCCCAAAGGCCTCTAAAAATTCTTTTAAAAATCCATGCCTAAAGGTATCCCAAAGGCCTCTAAAAATTCTTTTAAAAATCCACGCCTAAAGGTATATCAGAGGCCTCTAAAAATTCTTTTAAAAATCCACGCCTAAAGGTATATCAGAGGCCTCTAAAAATTCTTTTAAAAATCCACGCATAAAGGTATATCAGAGGCCTCTAAAAATTCTTTTAAAAATCCACGCCTAAAGGTATCCCAAAGGCCTCTAAAAATTATTTTAAAAATCCCCGCCTAAAGGTATCCCAAAGGCCTCTAAAAATTCTTTTAAAAATAAACGCCTAAAGGTATCCCAAAAGCGTCTAAAAATGCAAAAATCCACGCCTAAAGATATATCAGAGGCCTCTGAAAATTCTTTTAAAAATCCACGCCTATAGACATATCAGAGGCGTCTGAAAATGCATTTAAAAATCCACGCCTAAAGGTATCCCAAAGGCGTCTGAAAATGCATTTAAAAATCCACGCCTAAAGGTATCCCAAAGGCGTCTGAAAATGCATTTAAAAATCCACGCCTAAAGGTATCCCAAAGGCCTCTTAAAATTCTTTTAAAAATCCACGCCTAAAGATTTACCAAAGGCCTCTAAAAATTCTTTTGAAAATCCTCTACTAAAGGTATCCCAAATGCCTCTAAAAATTCTTTTAAGAATCCACGGCAAAAGGTGTCCCAAAAGCCACTAAAAAATCCACGCCAAAAGGTATCCCACAGGCCTAAAGGTCCCTAATAATTCTTGCAAAAAACCACGCCTAAAGGCATACCAAAAACCTCTACATTTTTTTTAAAATTCCACGCCTAAAGTTGTACCAATGTCCTCTAAATATTCTTTTAAAAATCCAAGCCTAAAGGTATCCCAAAGGCTTCTAAAAATGCATTTAAAAATCCATGCCTAAAGATATCCCAAAGGCCTCTAAAAATTCTTTTAAAAATCCATGTCTAAAGGTATCCCAAAGGCCTCTAAAAATTCTTTTAAAAATCCACGCCTAAAGGTATATCAGAGGCCTCTAAAAATTCTTTTAAAAATCCACGCCTAAAGGTATATCAGAGGCCTCTAAAAATTCTTTTAAAAATCCACGCCTAAAGGTATATCAGAGGCCTCTAAAAATTCTTTTAAAAATCCACGCCTAAAGGTATATCAGAGGCCTCTAAAAATTCTTTTAAAAATCCACGCCTAAAGGTTTATCAGAGGCCTCTAAAAATTCTTTTAAAAATCCACGCCTAAAGGTTTATCAGAGGCATCTAAAAATTCTTTTAAAAATCCACGCCTAAAGGTATCCCAAAGCCTCTAAAAATTATTTTAAAAATCCACGCCAAAAGGTATATCAAAGGCCTCTGAAAATTCTTTTAAAAATCCTCGCCTAAAGGTACCTCAAAGGTCTCTAAAAATTCTTTTAAAACTCCATGCCTAAAGGTATATCAGAGGCCTCTAAAAATGCATTTAAAAATCCATGCCTAAAGGTATCCCAAAGGCCTCTAAAAATTATTTTAAAAATCCACGCCAAAAGGTATATCAGAGGCCTCTGAAAATTCTTTTAAAAATCCTCGCCTAAAGGTATTCCAAAGGCCTCTAAAAATTCTTTTAAAAATCCACGCCTAAAGGTATCCCAAACGCCACTAAAAATTCTTTTAAGAATCCACGCCTAAAGGTATCCCAAAGGCCTCTAAAAATTCTCTTAAAAATCTACGCCTAAAGGTTTCCCAAAGGCCTCTAAAAATTTAAATCTCACTTTGAGCTGAAATAGGGAATTTCAAAGATTATTTTTAAAACTGATCAGAAAAATAATAGTGAACATTTTGAGAATTTAGTTTAAAGACCCCTTTAAGCAAAAAATCATGAATTATTTCAGTATATGTTTTAACATCCTAAACCACGTCCATCTTTATTACCACAGTTCTATTGATCTGCCTTAATACAAAAACAAAGTTTTCCTTTAATATAATTTTCTAACCCTGATAGTTCACTTCATCTATAACACAGGTGGTTACTTTAAAGGCATAATCACACTTATCAGTTATGTTGTCAAGTTCTTCTTTACACTTCTTGGCAGCCTCCACGGCCCTTTCGATCATACCGTCATCTTTTTCCAATGCCTCAATATTCAATTTCCCATTTTCATCTAAATGACCCCAACTGACCAGCATACAATGGGTGTAGCATTTAAAACGGGTATCCACTTCAATCGAATTATCAGTTAAGGCTTCCTCTCTCATCGTACCGAATTCATCTTCAGAAATTTCAGATTGTTGAAGACACTTGGCATGCTGCTCAGCATCATCATCGGCTGAAGTCTGAAAAGTTATTAAGAAATGTATGTAGCTTGGGTTATGCAAAGTTTGAAGGTGTAAAGCAGTTGTTATTGTTAGTCCAAATTGGAACTTCATGGGGAAGTATAACGCTGAGGACATCATATCCACTTTTCTAGAACTTCACTTTGTATCTTTTGCTGTGTTTAAAATAGGCGTTGTTCTGAACTTTATCTTCTAGTTCGATCTAAGTGTTGAAATGATAGTTTTTTTTTTTTTTTGTTTTTTAATTCTTACCTCTAGAGCGAACAATGTGATAACAGCAATGCCAGCAAACACAATATTCAGCAAATTCATAATGATAGGTTTACGCTCAATGTTCTACTTTTGCTATGGTGTCGAGTGAACTTCACGGTTTTTATAGGAGTTGAATAAAGCTTTTAATTACCACATTGCATGCTGTTGCAATTCAATTTTATTTGAATGATAACATTTTCATTAAAATGTCACTTTTCATGTTAATAAAATAATTAAAATTATTTAAACAAAAAGGAAAAAAATTAAAAACAAAATCAGGAAGTATTTTTGAGAAGATTAAAAATTATAACGCTCTCACAATGACAAAGCAGTGGGAACAAAAATTTGAGGGGTATCATAATGATCACATTAATGAAAAATAGTAGATAGACAAATAATAAACATACAAAATGCACGCATAGTAGTATCCCAAAGACATCTAAAAATTATTTTAAAAATCCACGCCTAAAAGCATCCCAAAGGCCTTTAAAAATTCTTTTAAAAATCCACGCCTAAAGGTATATCAGAGGCCTTTAAAAATTCTTTTAAAAATCCACGCCTAAAGGTATATCAGAGGCCTTTAAAAATTCTTTTAAAAATCCACGCCTAAAGGTATATCAGAGGCCTTTAAAAATTCTTTTAAAAATCCACGCCTAAAGGTATATCAGAGGCCTTTAAAAATTCTTTTAAAAATCCACGCCTAAAGGTATATCAGAGGCCTTTAAAAATTCTTTTAAAAATCCACGCCTAAAGGTATATCAGAGGCCTTTAAAAATTCTTTTAAAAATCCACGCCTAAAGGTATATCAGAGGCCTCTAAAAATTCTTTTAATAATCCACGCCTAAAGGTATATCAGAGGCCTCTAAAAATTCTTTTAAAAATCCACGCCTAAAGGTATATCAGAGGCCTCTAAAAATTCTTTTAAAAATCCACGCCTAAAGGTATATCAGAGTCCTCTAACAATTCTTTTAAAAATCCACGCCTAAAGGTATATCAGAGGCCTCTAAAAATTCTTTTAAAAAGCCACGCCTAAAGGTATATCAGAGTCCTCTAAAAATTCTTTTAAAAATCCACGCCTAAAGGTATATCAGAGGCCTCTAAAAATTTTTTTAAAAATCCACGCCTAAAGGTATATCAGAGGCCTCTAAAAATTCTTTTAAAAATCCACGCCTAAAGGTATATCAGAGGCCTCTAAAAATTCTTTTAAAAATCCACGCCTAAAGGTATATCAGAGGCCTCTAAAAATTCTTTTAAAAATCCACGCCTAAAGGTATATCAGAGGCCTCTAAAAATTCTTTTAAAAATCCACGCCTAAAGGTATATCAGAGGCCTCTAAAATTTCTTTTAAAAATCCACGTCTAAAGGTATATCAGAGGCCTCTAAAAATTCTTTAAAAATCCACGCCTAAAGGTATATCCGAGGCCTCTAAAAATTCTTTTAAAAATCCACGGCTAAAGGTATATCAGAGGCCTTTAAAAATTCTTTTAAAAATTTACGCCTAAAGGTATATCAGAGGCCTCTTAAAATTCTTTTAAAAATCCACGCCTAAAGGTATATCAGAGGCCTCTAAAATTCTTTTAAAAATCCACGCCTAAAGGTATATCAGAGGCCTCCAAAAATTCTTTTAAAAATCCACGCCTAAAATCCACGAATGTTAGCGATCATATTACAATTGTCAAAAAAAATACATATTTATGTTTATACCCTCAGCCTTTAGGCTAAAGAGGGTATTTACACTTTGATACGACCAAAAATGTGCCTCATCGAAATAATGGTTTTAGATCCCAAGTATGTTTGTACGATATCCGTTTCAGACAATTTTGAGTAGATCTGGCAATGTCCGTCCGTCTGTCTGTCTGTCTGTCCGGCGCACGATAACTCTCGAACGGATCAATCGATTTGGTTCAAATTTTGGGTATCGAAATATTTTGTCCAGATTCGATTTAAGTTCGAAGATGGGCCATATAGGTTCACTGCTTCAGGTACCTCCCCCACAAATGTTCAAAGATTGTCGCAAAACTTGTGCGCATGATAACTCTTGCAGGGAATAACCGATTTGATTCATACTTTGCACATCGTGTAATTTCTAACAAACTTAGATGAGGTTCCAATGTGGACTCAATCGGTCCACTCCTTCGGGTACCTCCCACACAAAAATTCGGAAAAGTTCAGTTTAGGACCTGGTCTCGAATCGCTTTGATTTTTGTTTACGCAAGTTGTATTGGCTAACCTCTATACGACGCTGTAAGTTTCATTAGTGGCAAGTCCATACTTCCTGAGAAAATAGCCTGAAAGTTACAAAAAAAAACCCCTATGACACCGTGTATAGTGGTTGGAGCGCAAGATAACTCTCGAACGGATCTGCCGATTCGGTCCAAAATTTGGCTTTCGTAATATTTTGTCCAAACGTAGTTCAAGTTCATAGATGGATTATATCGGTCCACTCCTTCCGGTACCTCCCCCACAAAAGTTCGAAAACGTTCGGAAAATTTGTGCGTACGATAACTCTTTGGATAAGTTCACTTTAAGACCTGCTATTGAATCACTTTGATTTTTGTTGAAGCAACTTACATTCGCTGCCTCAATTACGATGGTAAAAGTTGTTTCAGGGGAAAGTCCATACTTCTTGAGAAAACAGCCCAAAGGGTGTAAAAACCCCCTATGGCACCCCCATGTTCTATGTCGATCCATTCCTTTAAGTACCTTTTCTGCAAAATGTTTGAACTTTAATCCTAATCAACATTTTTGTCGCTTCATACGACCAAAATGTTGAAACCCCCTAAATACATAAGTTTTTTTGTGAAAAAAGTGTTTCAATTTGCACAGGCTGAGGGTATATCTCTGTCGGCAAAGCCGGCTGATACTTTTTTACTTGTTTTATAAATTATTAACAAAATAGGAAAATATATCTCTATTTCTCGCTATGCTTTATTTTCGGCGTTCTGGAATTCTGTCCATTGTTGGATATTTTGAATCCATGACATCTCTTTTCTTCCTCTGGTACGTCTTCCTTCTATGTTTGCTTGCAGTATTTCCTGGAGAATGATGTATTTACGGTTTCGCGTAATGTGTCCTAGATATGCCGTTTTCCGTTTCTTTATGTTGTTTAATAATTCTCTTGTTGTATTCATTCTTCGCAATACTTCAATATTTGATACATGCAGG
Source organism: Musca autumnalis (assembly GCF_047663935.1). Lineage (NCBI taxonomy): Eukaryota > Metazoa > Arthropoda > Insecta > Diptera > Muscidae > Musca > Musca autumnalis. Next base: position 174,926,333 of record NW_027412088.1, read on the forward strand.
ACCCATGGTATTTTTAGTGCTCGACGGTACACCCACATCTCAAATGCTTCGAGTCGTTTGATATCTGTCGCTTTTAACGTCCTCACTTCGACTGAGTATAACAAGACCGGCCATATATACGCTTTTATGAAACCAGATTTTGTTGCAACATTTATATCATGGCTTATTAGGCTTATTGAAGAGTAGTGGGGATAAAATGCATCCTTGTCGAACTCCTTTAGATATTGCTACATCTTCAGTTAAATCTTCATTTATGTTGACTTGGGCAGTCTGGTGCCAGTACAAGCTTTTAATACACCTTATCTCTTTCTCATCGAATCCAGTTGCTGTGAGAATTTCCATGAGCTTATCATGCTGCACAGTGTCGAATGGTTTTTCGTAATCTATAAAGCATAAAAATACGTCTTTTGAAACGAGTATTTGTATGCAGAATAAAGCCTCGCGGGTTCCCTTTCCTTCCTTAAAACCAAATTGAGTTTCTCACATTTCTCATATATTCTCTTCTGGATAATTTTAAGAAAAATTTTAAGAGCGTGACTCATTAAACTTATGAGACGATAGTCATTGCATTTTTTGGCATGGGGTTTTTTTGGTATTGTTATGAAGGTGGATTTTAGCCAATCCTGTGGTTATATACCAGTATCGTAGACGTAGTTAAACAGTTTTGTCAGTAGCTCAATGTTGCTGTTATTTAGCATTTTTAATAATTCAACTGGAATTTTATCAGGCCCTGTAGCTTTTGCATTTCGAAGGGATTTTATTGCTGATTCTACTTCATTATTTGTGATGCTGTTTCCTGTCATATAATCTGGTGCATTGTTAACGTAGCTTGATCTGTTATCATCCTTAAATAGTGTTTGGATATATTCTTTCCAGATATGTTTCTTTTCTGCAATTTCAAAGACCGGTTCATTGTTGTTATTGAAAAGGATAGATGGATTTGTATTCCTATATTGTCCAGATGCTTCTTTCAATTTCCTATGCAGGTTGAAATCGTCATATAGGCTCATAAGTCTTTCAATTTCCTGACATTGAGTATTTAGGTGATTATTTTTGCGTTACGTATCTCCCTTTGAATTTCTCTATTTAGTTCCCAGTACTTTTCGTAATCTTTATTTTTAAATGCTCTTCTTTCATCCATTAGCTGCAGGATTTCTTGAGTCATCCAATTTTTGGTCTTTGGTTTTATAAAATTACCTAGGGTGTTTCTGGCTATTGAGTTTATAGTATTCTTTACATTATTCCATATATTTTCTATATCTTCGCTGTCGACATTATTCAGCTCTGTATTTATTCTTGTACATACATCCGATTTTAGTGTTTGGTTTTGAAGTTTTCCTAAGTCAAGTTTTTTACTTTGTGCCTTTTTAGTATGAGTTTTTAGTTTTATGCGTATCTTTGCCATTAAAAGGTTATGATCAGATGGTACATCAGCACTCGAATATGTTGTGGCCTTCCTTATTGATGAGCAGTGTCGCCTGTTGATAAGAATGAAGTCTATTTGGTTTCTAATGATGTTGCCAATTCTGTCTTGTGGAGATTTCCAAGTGTAGAGCTTTCTTGGCGGTAGAGTGTAAAGTGTATTTGCTATCTTCATGTTGAATTCTTGACAGAATTGAATGAGTCGTTGTGCTCGTAAATAGAGCGTTTCTCTTTAAAGTTAACTTAATCTACTTAATATAAATAAAGTGATAATTCGGTCCTCAGTCCGCACAGGAATTCTAATCCACCAAGTTCATCACTTCGAGACCTGGATAAGTGCTCGATAAGCCAGGAGAGTTGGGGATTAACGGGCCAGAGACCTGGATAAGTACTCTGGATCTCCGGGATATGGGATGGATCGTCTAAGGCTACAAGATCAGCTGATATGCGAGAGACCTGGATAAGTACTCATGCAGGACCTACAAGGATTTTCAAAGCTACAGCTGCAAGAGACCTTAATAAGTACTCAAGCACTACAAGGATATACAAGGCTACGGTTGCGAGAGACCTTAATAAGTACTCAAGCACTACAAGGATAATCAAGGCTACGGTTGCAAGAGACCTTAATAAGTACTCAAGCACTACAAGGTTAATCAAAGGCTACGGTTGCAAGAGACCTTAATAAGTACTCAAGCACTACTAGGATATTCAAAGCTACGGTTGCGAGAGACCTTAATAAGTACTCAAGCACTACAAGGTTAATCAAAGACTACGGTTGCAAGAGACCTTAATAAGTACTCAAGCACTACAAGGATATACAAGGCTACGGTTGCCAGAGACCTTAATAAGTACTCAAGCACTACAAGGATAATCAACGGCTACGGTTGCGAGAGACCTTAATAAGTACTCAAGCACTACGAGGATAATCAAGGATCAAAGGATATGTAAGGATCAAAGGATATGCTAGGATCAAAGGATATGTAAGGATCAAAGGATATGTAAGGATCAAAGGATATGCAGGGATCAAAGGATATGTAAGGATCAAAGGATATGTTAGGATCAAAGGATATTCAAGGATCAAAAGATAGGCAAGGATGCAAGGATTCCTGGCTTAGAGACCTGGATAAGTACTCTAAGGATGTCCAAGGCTAATCTTCTGAAATGGTTACTTACCGTCGAATGATGTGCTCGCTTTCCTGGTCTTTCACTGACTGTCCCAATTCTAATTTCGGTCGCCCCTTTTATACTAGCTCCCACCACGTGTTTTCTTATTGGAGTAACGGGAACTTGTTTACTCCAATTTGTCATCACAACAACATAGCAAGTGATCATCTTCACCAATGGCAGTGATGAGCCGATGTTGTTGTGATGATGCTGTGGGATCTGGCGATGGGGTAACGGTAACTTGTTTACCAAAATTTTTTACTACAAAAACAACGCTACAGGTAGTGACGTTTCAGGATTCCCAAGTAATTTGTGAATTGTAACCCAAAGAACAAGAGCTCAAGTTTCCGTATTATAGTTTATTGAAATATTTACAGAATGTGTAGGCAAAAATGAGTGCAGGGATTTATCGCCGTCACAGGGTTTTGTAAGTTTAACAAGACTTTCTATTTCCCCATAAAACATTTATTTTTCATTGCTTCTGTCTGATGTGGGAGCATATACTTGAATTATATCGATGTTGAACGGTCTTGCTTTTATTTTGATCATCATGGTCCTATCTGACTTTGGAAAAAATCCTACCTCGCTTTTGGAAATGTTCCCTCTAATGATAATCCCAACACCATTCCTATGTTTCTTGTTCGAATTTCCAGGTTTCGCAAACACCTAGGATATCTATATTCAGTCTTTCCATTTCGGATATTGTGTTGCTTAGTTTGCCTGACTCACAAAGGCTTCTAACATTCCAAGTACCAATGTTAAGCTTCGTTTTAGTTTTACCTCCGGGGATTCTTAGCACCCTCGAGTTACCGGAGATTGAGGGCCATATGTTTGTTTCTGCATTCATTGTAATATGGGTTTCAAGGGATAATACATCAGTGATTTCCCCTTATCTTCTTTTTAGAGTACAGACGCTGTTTGCAGCCGCGCACTGTGGAAACAGACACCGCTACCTGTTGGTCCGCGAGAAGTATTTGATTTCCCTCTTACCACCCATATCTGGGAAGCATTCCCCTATCCGCCACCTGGGGACGCGTCCTCTAGGGGTTACAGGCTCCCCCGAGGAAAAGGTATATCAGAGGCCTCTAAAAATTCTTTTAAAAATCCACGCCTAAAGGTGTCCCAAAAGCCTCTAAAAATTCTTTTAAAAATCCACGCCTAAAAGTATCCCAAAGGCCTCTAAAAATTTATTTAAAAATTCACGCCTAAAGGTATCCCAAAAGCCTCTAAAAATTCTTTTTAAAATTCACGCCTAAAGGTATCCCAAAAGCCTCTAAAAATTCTTTTTAAAATTCACGCCAAAAGGTATCCCAAAGGCCTCTTAAAATTCTTTTAAAAATCCACGCCTAAAAGTGTCCCAAAGGCCTCTAACAATTCTTTTAAAAATCCACGCCTAAAGGTATCCCAAAGGCCTCTAAAAATTCTTTTAAAAATCCAAGCCTAAAGGTATCCCAAAGGCCTCTAAAAATTCTTTTAAAAATTCACGCCTAAAGGTATCCCAAAAGCCTCTAAAAATTCTTTTAAAAATCCACGCCTAAAAGTGTCCCAAAGGCCTCTAACAATTCTTTTAAAAATACACGCCCAAAAGTATCCCTAAAGGCCTCTAAAAATTCTTTTAAAAATCCATGCCTAAAAGTATCCCAAAGGCCTCTAGAAATTCTTTTAAAAATCCACGCCTAAAAGTATCCCAAAGGCCTCTAAAAATTCTTTTAAAAATACACGCCTAAAAGTATCCCTAAAGGCCTCTAAAAATTCTTTTAAAAATCCACTCCTAAAGGTATATCAGAGGCCTCTAAAAATTATTTTAAGAATCCACGCCTAAAGGTATCCCAAAGGCCTCTAAAAAATATTTTAAAAATCCACGCCTAAAGGTATCCCAAAGGCCTCTAAAAATTCTCCGAGCCTAAAGGTATCCCAAAGGCCTCTAAAAATTTAAATCTCACTTTGAGCCGAAATAGGGAATTTCAAAGGTTAATTTTTAAAAACTGATCGGAAAAATAATATTGAACATTTTGAGAATTTAGTTTAAAGAAGAATAAATTATTTCAGTATATGTTTTAACATCCTAAACCACGTCCATCTTTATTATCACAGCCTCAATACAAAAACATAGTTAGCCTTTAAAATAATTTTCTAATCCTGATATTCCACTTCATCTATAACACAGGTGGTTACTTCGAAGGCATAATCACACTTATCCGTTATGTTGTCAAGTTCTTCTTTACACTTCTTGGCTGCCTCCACGTCACTTTCGTTCATAGCGTCATCTTTTTCCAATGCCTCAAGATTTAATTTCCCATTTTCATCTAAATGACCCCAACTGTCCAGCATACAATGGGTGTAGCATTTAAAACGGGTATCCACTTCAATCGAATTATCAATTAAGGCTTCATCTCTCATCGTATCGAATTCATCTTCAGAAATTTCAGTTTGTTGAAGACACTTGGCATGCTGCTCAGCATCATCATCGGCTGAAGTCTGAAAAGTTATTAAGAAATGTATGTAGCTTGGGTTATGCAAAGTTTGAAGGTGTAAAGCAGTTGTTATTGTTAGTCCAAATTGGAACTTCATGGGGAAGTATAACGCTGAGGACATCATATCCACTTTTCTAGAACTTCACTTTGTATCTTTAGCTGTGTTTAAAAAAGGTGTTATTCTGATCTTTATCTTCTAGTTCGATCTAAGTATTGAAATTATAGATTTTTTTATTTTTTAATTCTTACCTCTAGAGCGAACAATGTGATAACAGCAATGCCAGCAAACACAATATTCAGCAAATTCATAATGATAGGTTTACGCTCAATGTTCTACTTTTGCTATGGTGTCGATTGAACTTCACGGTTTTTATAGGAGTTGAATAAAGCTTTTAATTACCACATTTCATGCTGTTGCAATTCAATTTTATTTGAATAATAACATTTTCATTAAAATGTCACTTTTCATGTCAATAAAATAATTAAAATTATTTAAAAAAGGAAACAAACTAAAAACAAAATCAGGAAGTATTAGTTGAGAAGATTACAAATTATAAATTACGAGTAAATCTCCTAAAGCAGCCTTCTCTAAATAGAAGGCCTCCAAAAATGGTGTTATATAAGTGGAAGGCCTCTTAAAATGTTCTTCGATAAATAGAAGGCGTCCGGCGTCTCCGAAAATTGTCTTCCATTTATATCTTCTATATGTTGAAGATCATTTAGAAGATCCTTTAGAGGTGTATTCTATTAATAGTAGACCCCCCAAATTGATTTTCTATAAGTCAAAGACCTCCTAAAATGGGCTTCTATAAGAGGAAGACCTGCTAAAATGGCCTTATATAAAAAGATCTCCCAAAAGCGGTCTTCTAAAAATAAGATACGTTCTAGGATCGAATATCTCCTCCTAAAAGGAATTCTATAAATATAAGACCTTCTAAAATGTTCTTCTATAAATAGAAGATCCCCTGAAGTGGTCTTCTAAAATAGCACGCTTCCGTGAGGGGTAAATGGAAGACCGGCTAAAATTGTCTTCTGTAAGTAGAAGATCCCTTATAGACAACTAAGGTGGTCTTCTATAAATAGAAGAAATCTTGGAGTGGTTTACAATAAATAGAGAACCTCCTAGAGAGGTCTCCTATAAATAGAAAACTGTCTTCTATCAAAATGTGGATTAGGATAAAAGTTCAAAAGTGTTGCGGAGGAGGTACTTGAAGGAATGGACCAACATAGTCCATTATGAAAGTGGATCTTATTTTGGGAGTCATATCTTTTCGATAGATATCGCGTCCACTAGTTATTTCAGCGGGTGATCGTATAACTTTTGGGCCAGTATGCAAGGAGGCTTGGACTTGTCCAGGGAGAACATAATATCTCCGTAAACAGGATCACAACGAACAGCAGCGGTATACATTTCCAAAGGTTCTTCGAACAGACCCTAAACTGCACTTAGACACAAATTTTGAACTTTTGTGGAGGAGGTGCCTTAAAGAGAGGACCGATATAGGCCATTTTAAAAGTTAAACTTAATTTGAACACAATATTAGGAGATCCAAGGCTTGACAAAATTGATTACCCCATTCAAGAGATATCGTGCATACCATTTTATGTAGTAACATTGCTTAAATATTGTGGGAAAGTACCGGAAGTTGTGGACTAGTTGTACCCATCTTCGAACTGAAACTAAGTTTTGACAAAATACGACGAATAGTTATCGTACACGCCAGCCACTACATATGGCGCTTCAGGGTTTTTTACACCTTTCGGGCTGTTTTCTCAAGAAATATGGATTTGCCTCTAAAAAGCTTTTACCGTCGTAATTTAGGCAGTGAATGCAAGTTGCTTCAACAAAAATCAAAGTGATTCGAGAGCAGGTCTTAAAGTAAACTTATCCGAATTTTTTTATGGAAGCTACCAGAATTAGTAGACAAACCTAGTCCACATTCGAACCTGATATATATCTGGTAGACATATTAGGATGTGTAAAATATATCTTTGGTCTGTTCGCTTAGAAGAAACTTATGACCGTTGCCCTGCCCATGACATTATTCTAGGCGATTTTAATGCCAAAATTGGAAAGGAGAATATCTTGGCCAAACAGTTAGGAAATTCAGTCTCCACAGTGAAACATCTGACAATGGTATGAGACTGATAGACTTTGCAGCTGCAAAAAACATGGTAGTTAGCAGCACCAGATTTAAACATCTCCATATTCATAAGGGCACCTGGCTGTCTCCAGAGCAAAGAACAAGAAATCAAATTGATCATATTGTGATAGATGGAAGACATTCATCGAGCGTGTTGGATGTACGATCGTACCGAGGAGCAAACATAGATTCGGACCACTACCTTGTTGCAGCAAAGGTACGTACCCGTCTAAACGTTACAAATAAAGCACGAACAGGTACAACGCGGAAGTTGGACATCGGTAAGCTGGAAACACAACAGATAGCCACAGCATATTCCACTCAACTGGCTCAAATGCTTAATCAAAGCACTCCTCGTTCCGATAATATATCAGGACAATGACAAAACATTGCCCACTCCATGCAAACAGCCGCAAATTCAGTACTTACAAGTCATCCATGGTATGACCAGGAGTGTCGTGCTGCTACCGAAGAGAAAAATGCGGCATATAGGGATACTTTACAATCAGTAGCAACGCGTAGCGCACGAGAGAGGTATCGGGAGAAAGAGAGAGAGAGAGAGAGAGAGAGAGGAGAAACGTCTTTTCCGCAGGAAAAAGAGAGAGATGGAAAGACGAGAGTGTGAAAAAATCGAGATGTACAGGAGCCAGAATGAAGTCTCAAAGTTCTACAAAAGAGTGAAATATCAAACTGGTGGCTTTGGTACAGGCACATCCTCCTGTAGAGACCAGCAAGGTAATTTGGTAACTGATACAGATAGTGTGCTTAGGACATGGAAAGAGCATTTTCCAAACTGTTGGTATCCAATTGTAACGAAGTCGACGAAGATACCACAGATCCAATCCCAGAAGATGGTATTGAATGTATACCGCCCAGCCAAGATGAGGTAAAGACAGCAATAAGTCGGCTGAAGAATAATAAGGCAGCAGCAGGCGATGGCTTACTAGCCGAGCTGTTCAAAACCGGAGGCGACACACTGATAAGGTGTATGCGTCAGCTAGTTAGCTCCATCTGGCGATTGGAACCTGAGCATCATGTGCCCTATCCACAAGAAAGGAGATAAGACTGTATGCTCTAACTAAAGGGGCATAAGTCTTCTCCCTATTGCCTACAAGATAGTGTCAGGGATAATGTGAGGACGACTAAAGCCTATGGTCAATGAAAGAATTAGGCCATACCAATGCGACTTTAGACCTGGAAAATCCACTATTTACCAGATATTTACCCTGCAATTCCTGGAGAAGACCCAAGAGATACAGATCGACACTTACCACCTTTTTGTTGATTACAAAGCAGCCTTCGACAGCCGCTACGTTCAAAATATTCCAAGCCATGTCTGAATTTGGAATCCCTGCAAAGCTCATGCGGCTTTTTAGAATGACATTAACTGATACTCGATCGCCAGTTAAAATAGGAAAGAACCTCTACGAAGAGTTTGGTACTAAAAGAGGTTTCAGACAAGTTGATGGGCTCTCGTGTGATCCTTTTAATATTCTGCTGGAAAAGGTTATACGAGATGGGAAGGTGAAAAGAAGTGGCATAATATATACAAACAGGCATATGTTACTTGTTTATGCCGACGACAATCACGTCATAGGTCGATTGGTAAAGGAAGTAACTGATACCTTTGAAAAAGTCGAAAGATAATCTGCTAAAGTGGGTCTGGTAAACGGCGAGAAGACCAAGTTGATGGTGTCGACGCGCAATATGTCCACAAACCCCGCACCATCTGTGAATGTTGGTACCTACAATTTTGAGGTAGTAAAGGACTTCGTATAGCTCGGCACCGCCATAAACACAACAAGTAACATCAGATGTGAAATACGAAGAAGACTAGTGTTGGCTAACAGATGCTACTTCGGTCTGAGTAAGCAGTTTAGGAATAAAGCCACATCTCGTCAAACAAAAACAACGCTTTACAAAACACTGATACTACCCGTGCTGATGTATGGTTCAGAAGACTGGATACTTGCGCAAGCAGAGAAAAAATTCTTCTATGGACCAATCTGTATGAATCACGAGCTGTATCTGCTATACAACGACATCAGTAAAGATAAATATATGGAGATGCAGCGATTGCGTTGGCTAGGCCTATCATAAGAATGAGCGATGATGATCCCACTAAAAAGGCGTATAAATTCTGGCCGCATGGCGGTGCACGCAGAATTGGCAGGCCAAAGAATAGATGGCGCAAACAAGTGGATGAAGAGATGAAAAGGCGCGGTAATCCAGAAAGCGAAGCTCTAAACAGAGAGAGTTGGAGATCTTTTTTTAGTTCGGCTTATGGAACAAATGTTTTGTAATGGGCCAGCTAAGTTTGTAAGTGAGGATGTGTAGAGTATGGACCAAATTGGTCACTCCCTTCAAGAGTTATCGTGCGCAAAATTTTACCGAACATTTCTGAACTTTTGTGGGGAAGTTACCTGAAGGAGTGGACCTGTATGTCTTATGTTCGAACTTAAACTAAGTTTGGACAAAATATTACCAAGGCTAAATTTTGGGCCGAATTGGCAGATCCGTTCGACAGTTATCTTGCGCTCCAACCCCTGCACACTGTGTCATAAAGGTTTTCTGCAATTTTCGAAAATATGTGGACTTGCCCCTGATGAAACTTGTATCGCCGTATGTAGGGCAGTGAATACAAGTTGTTACAATAAAAATCAAAGCGATTCGAGAGCAGGTCCTAAACTAAACTTTTTCTAAATTTTGTGTGGGAGGTACCCGACGGAGTGGACCGATTGAGTCTATATTGGAACCTCATCTAAGTCTGCTAAAAATTTCACGATGTGGAAAGTATGGACCAAATCGTTTTCTTCCTTCAAGAGTTATCGTGCGCACAAATTTTCCGAACATTTTCGAACTTTTGTGGAGAAAGGTACCGAAAGAAGTGGACCGATATGACCCATCTTCGAACTTAGACTAAGATTGGACAAAATATTACGAAAGCCAAATTTTGGACAGAATCGGTTGATCCGTTCGAATGTTATCGTGCGCTCCAACCAACCAGACAGACGGACGGACATGGCAAAATCAATTCCAAATTGTCTGAAACGAATTTCGTCAAAAAACACTTGGGGTCCAAAATCATTATTTCAATGAGGCACATTTTGTCCCTCGTTAGCATAAATGCTGAGGATATAAAGATCTCCAGTCCACAAGATTGTAACTTACATGCTTCACGGCGATAACACCCAAGCAAATATTTCACCAACAACGTCTGCTTTCACTGGTGCAGCGGCAAAATCTCGCTTCACCATGGAGATTGTCCACTAATGTCATGTAGTGGATTTATAACATATGCATATTAGGGTTATAACTTTTTTCCATTTTTTCCAATTTTTCCTTACCGTTAAAAAAGTTTCCACACCGTTTGCATTCAAGTTTTCCATTATAAAATAAGCTATTTCACTTTTTTCACCGAATCGAATTTAGATACCAGATTTCCCTATCAGGACAATATATTCCGCACATGGTACTGGCGTGGTATTTTTTTTTTTTTTTGGTTATCGCCCTAATGTAATGTACATACTTACTTTGATATGTATTTGCTGAACCATTACATTTTTATTTGGTTTATTTTTTTGCCGCTAAATCTTATCATTTAATATTATGGTTTTCATTGATGTTTAAAATAGCAATTGGACAATTTAAAGGCATATTCACATTTATCAGCAACACCATCATGTTCCTTTTTACATTTCTCCGCCTCGTCCTTATCTGCACCATCATCCAATGAGGAAACATCAAACTTTCCGCTACCATCCAGAAGGCCATCACTTTCCATCATACAATGGGTGTAACATTTAAACTTGGAATCGGCATCATCTTTACCATCCTCCAAAGACTTGACAATGGCGTCGAATTCATCTTGGGAAAGACCATTTTTGTCCAAGCAAGCAGGATGATCGGCAGATGTCTAAAGGAAAAAAATATTTTTTTTTTTTTTAATTATAAAATTACATAATTTTTATTATTTTTTACCCCTGCAATAAAGATTACGGCTGCTATGGCCACACAAACTGCAATGTTGAAAAAATGCATAGCTAATTCGTGGTACTCTGAGGGGACCTTTAGGTTTTTATAGAATGCAATTGTCTGTTTTTTATTTTTATATACAAACTAGAAGGTGTTGCACACTTTTTTAATTATATATTGGGTGCTATTGTTGTTATCTAAAAGTTAGATTCCATTGAAGCTGGAATTTTCGTTCAATAATAATAGAAATTATTGCTATTCTGCAATAAACAAAAGATAAAGAGTCTGTATTGAACGAATTCAATATTATATCATATCACACTTACAGCTAAGGAAAATAACTGTTCATAACACAGTCGGGGGAGCGGGTTCACTAGACCTTATACAACTTTTTTGGAAGGAAAATAATCACTAATAACACCGTCCGACAGTTTTCAAAAAATGTTGTTACACTTGAACCGGACTTTATACGTTTGAAAGTATAGGCAAAATGGAGTATAATGTTTTTTTCTTAATTTTTCGTTTTCTCATCGTTTTGACCTTTTAGAGGTCAAACAAATTTCAAAGGTCAACATTTTTAAAAAAAATATTTTAAATACTTGTCATCGTCGTACGATGCTGGTATTGGTGTCATATTAAAGAGGAGAGTATAGGCTTTATATAATAATTATAAATTATTGAATTCCAGGATAAAAAGGACATAAAAAATATCCTTGAAAAAATAAGTCAAAAGTGAGCATTTTGGCAGGCACATATCTCCTAAACCGCGAAGAATTTTAATTTGCTCATGGAGGCTCATGGAGGTTGTAGCTCAAATCCACCAAACCTCATTTTCAAGGTCAAAATCGCCAAGGTAAAACCCCTAGAAAAAGTTATAGAAGATGATGAAGATGAGGTTTGGTGGATTTCATGTGTCCAGAATTTATATTCTTTATGACAAGAGCTGAAACTGTGCCTCCATGAACAAATTAAAATTCATCGCGGTTTAGAAGATATGCGCCTGCCAAAATGCTCACTTTTGACTTAATTTTTCAAGGATATTTTTGATGTCCTTTTTATCTTGGCATGCAATAATTTATAATAATTATATAAAGCCTATACTCTCCTCTATAATATGACACCAATACCAGCATCGTACGACGAGTACAAGTATTTAAAATATTTTTTTGAAAAATGTTTACCTTTGAAATTTGTTTGACCTCTAAAAAGTCAAAACGATGAGAAAACGAAAAATTAAAAATTCCATTTTACTCCATTTTGCCTATATTTTCAAACGTGTATAGTCCGGTTCAAGTGTAATTTTGGCTGTCGGACAGTGTAATCAATAAATTGTAAATTTGTGCTTAAAGAAAACTCATTCTGAAAACGTATTGCCACCACCTAAAAACTGTACTTAGATCAAAACAGCACAACTAGAAACTCATTGCTTTCTACCGGCTAATAGAAATTGGCACATAAGCTACAGTGCTACCTGTAAAACAACACACAGGGTTATTGCAGTTTCTGGTCCATTATCTCAGGAAATATGGACTTACCGGTAAAGTTTGTACCGTTGTAATAGGAACGGTGAAAACAGCTTTTTTGCGAATAATTTCAAATATGTACGAGACGAGTCCTAAAACTGCACTTTTCACAAATTCCGGGAAGGACGGAATCGATATATTCCATATTCCCACCTGATACATGACAGGAAACTAAGAAACTTCCTACATGAGTTATCTTGCGGATCTGTCGTTTTAGTTGTGCGGCCAGTATTTCTTGCAGCTTTTAGGCCACTTCTTCAGGAAGCATTGTCTTACCCCACCAATAAATTGTGTCGTTGTAAAGGGACCGCAAGGACAACTTGCTGAAAAACGATACGAGAGGAGCTCTTAAACTTCACTTTTTCTGAATATTGTGTGGGAGTTCGAAAATGAACTATATCTGTAAGGACTGATATGAAGTGCCAAGTTTGGATCGAATCGATTATTCCCTTCGAGAGTTATTGTTCACACATTTTACAGAAAATTTTTGAACTTTTGTACCCGACTTAAAATAAGTTTGTCTAAAATCCTAAAAAAGCTAAAACTGGAACAAATTGAGTTGTACAAGAATGAGAATGAAGTCCGCATATTTTAAATAGAAGACATCAAGACTTTATTCAATTTTTAGAAGACCTTCAGCATATCCTTTAAAGATAGAACCGCAGACTGTGTTCTGTAGATAAAAGGCAATCAGATGACCAGTAGACCAGTAGAAGTTCTTCTAAAGGAATGAGAACTCGAAAATAAGATTGTTTACGTCAGAATCTGGACGCCTGGTCACCCCAATAAAGTTTTCTGATTTTCGTTGAGAGATATTCTCTTTGAGCTAAATAGCGTACTTTATGTGCTCTCTCCGCATAGTTTTCTTTATATTTTCTTTCAATAAAACACTTGTTAACTAAGCATCAACCAGTACTGTTGTCCTTGGTAAGCGGTCATTGCTGTTCAAAGCATTCAATAAAGAACCATTATTGTTCTTATTCCAAACTTCTTACACATTGCATTTTTCTTTCCTTTTTTCCATTTCATTATTCCTTGGTGGTTGAATCTTGAGGAAAATATTTCCACAATTGAAATATTTTCGAGGCTCACGACCGCCGTTCTTTCTGGTGAAAATCCCCACAATTGGCGTTTTCAAAGATATATATGCAATAGTTTTTCTAATGGGCCCTGTATAGTCCTTCAGGTTGTTCTTCAAGGATAGAATCATTATATATGATAGGTAACATCGGAAGGTCTTTTCGAGATAAAAGAATGCCAGAATTCTTTTTAGAGGAAGAAGAATTCCTCTAAGACTTTTTTGATATAAGACACTCAAAAGAATATCCTTCCTAGATATAGGCCCGTCGAAAGTCTTCTATGCACAGAAGACACTCTGAGAGTCTCTATATATCCTCTACGAGTATAAGCTCTACTATATGAAGAAGACATTCAAGAAATCGTATATAGACAGAAGACCTCCTCAATATCTTCTTTAGGAAAAATACCTCCTAAAATGGAGATTTCTAGAAAGTCTTCTTAATATTACCTACTGTAGAGAGAAAACCTCAAAACCCTTTTTCGGAAGAGGCCAGCAGAAGATCTTCTATAAACAGAACATCTCTAAGGGATCTTCTTTAGACATTTACCCCTAAAAAGTCTTTTATTGAATATCAACAAAAACCGATGACTCCCAAGGTGTGTTCTTAAGGAAGCAGACACCCAGAAGTTAATTTATACACAACAGAGCCTCAGAAGTTCTTTGCAGTCAGACGATTCCCAGAATCTAATAAGTTCAGTCCACAATGACTTCTATCGACAGCAGATCACCAGAGAATGTTCCATAGACAGAAGACCCTCTGAAGGTTTCCTATCGGCAGAATGCCCCTGAAGATCTTTTATTGACAGAAGACCATTAGAGGGTCTTCCATATACCGAAAACTTCCAAAAAGGAGGATTTCTAGTAAGTTACATAAATGGAAACCCTTCCTAAGGTATTCAATAGATGGAAGAACTTTTGAACGTATTCATTAAATAGACGATTTTTAGAGGAATTTGTACATGTATATGACTCTCAGAAAATTTTTTATAGATAGAAAGAAGACTCCAAAACAGTTTTTTTCTGTTGATAGAAAAGCTTTTGAGGCCTTCTATAGGTAGAAAAAGGCATTCTATAGATTACAATACTCGAGAAGGTCTTTCGTAAATTGAAAAACTCCAGAAAGTGTTATAGAGGAAAGAGACCTCCGTACACAGCAGAAGGACTTCTATAGACAGCGGATCACCAGAGAATGTTCCATAGACAGAAGGCCCCCTGAAGGTTTTCTATATATCGAATCGTGATGTTAGAGAGGTTTCCGCTTACCCCCGTGGGAACTATTATATGGAGAGTATAATTATATTTGTTTGTAACACATCGAAAGATAAGTCCAAGACCGCATATAGTATATATGTAAATTCTTGATCAACATAAAATTCTAAGTCGATATAACCATGTCCGTCCTCCCGTCTGACCGTCCGACCGTTGTTGTTGTAGCAACGCAAATGTGTTCGTTCGTGTATTATTTCAGTTATTAGGTTCCTCTGTATCCAGATTCAAGAATTCTGCAACCTGGACTGGTTGCGTCCATAAGGAATCAGGAGACAGGTGAGTGGGGTTAGCTGGGCAGCTGAACAAATGTCGTGTGGTCCGAATCCACATGCTGGGCATGTGTTGGGTATCGTGGCGTCAATTCGGGCCCAATACAAATTGAGGCGGCTGCATCCTCCGGATCTTAACTGGGCTAAAACCACTAGTGTTTGCCTTGGCAGCTGGCGTTCTTCTGCTGTGATGGATGGGTGGTGGTCTCCAAGTACGGCATTCACACTGTATCTCTGTACTGCCCGCGCAACCATGTCAGTGTGAATGCTATGCAAGCATGCCTGATAAGCTCGTTGGTCTAGAGGTTCTATTTTATACCTTTGGACGGACCTCTCTAGATCATGAAGATCTCTCCTGACGTACATGAGTGGAGGAAGCCCTGTTACGATTTAATGGTAACAGGGATGCTCACTGCAATAACACCCAAGCAGGTACGGCATCGACAACATCTTATTGTGTTGACGCACCGGTAAAATCATCGTCTCCTCATGAAGATGGTCCACTGGTGTCATGAGCAGAGCTTCGATTTACTCGCGAGTGAAATTTTTTGGGGTGAGGTGGTATTTTTTTTTTTGGTGCAATTTTTTTGGTGGGTTTTGGGCAAGTTTGATAGGGGGTGGGATAAATTTTTGTTTGGTGGTGGGGAGGGGGCAAGTAACCCCCCTCAATTTGCTCCAATTCGAGAAAAGTTTCACTCGCGAGTGGAATTCGAGCGAGTATTCGGAGCTCTGGTCATAAGGAGGCACCCTGTTGCAGTCCTTAGGGCAGCATTCTGGCAGGTTTGAATCTTCTCTCACTGCGTAGTGCTAACTTTACAGACCACACTGGCGCCGCATATATTTTCACAGACCGGGCTATTGCATTGTAGGTACCGTCCGGACGGTCGGAAACAATATACAGCTCACATTTAAAGATAGAACTTTATAATTTGATATAGCAGTTTCTATCACTCCCAGGATGTTTGGTACTGCAAATGGACTATATCGGTCCACGCCTTCATATACTCCCCATAGAACGGTACATAGCGATTTTCGGTATTTTGAACATTGTGGTCCCAATATCCCACCGAAAAGGCTGCAATTTGGTACTTAGTCTTGGTGGTATAAAATTTTCAACCTGAATTTTGTCGGAATAAGTCCACGCCTTTATTTAGCCCCTATAGAACACTACCTCCCGATTTTCGGTATTTTGAAAGTTGTGGTCTCAATATCCAACCGAAAAGTCCAAAAATTGATACTCAGTCTTCGTTGGGCGTATAAAACTTTCCACCTGAAATGAATCAGAATAGGTCCACGTCTCTATATATACCCCATAGAACGGTACCTTCCTGATTTTCGGTATTTTAAAGATTGTGGTCTCAATATCTAACCGAAAAGGCAAAAATGGTACTTTGTTTTCGTTGATGGTATAAATCTTTCCACCTGAAATTAACAAGAATATATCGATGCCTTCATAAAGCCCCCATAGAACGGTACCTCCCAATTTTCATTATTTTGAAATGAAATGAATCAGAATAGGTCCACGTCTTTATATAGCCCCCATAGAACGGTACCTTCCCGATTTTCGGTATTTTAAAGATTGTGGTCTCAATATCTAACCGAAAAGGCAAAAATGGTACTTTGTTTTCGTTGATGGTATAAATCTTTCCACCTGAAATTAATAAGAATATATCGATGCCTTCATAAAGCCCCCATAGAACGGTACCTCCCAATTTTCATTATTTTGAAGGTAGTGGCCTCAATCTCCCTTCGAAATGGCTGAAATTTATTCTTCGTTGCGGGTACAACAACTTTCCGCTTGAATTTCGTCGGTATAGGTCCACATCTCTATATATATATAGCCCCCATATAGCGGAACCTGCCGATTTTCAGTATTTTGAATGTTGTGGTCTCAATATCCCACCGAAATTTCTGAAATTTGGTATTTATTCTTCGTTGCGGGTTGCGGTTGCCTGCATATAACCCCTAATGGAGCAGTACCCACAGATTTTCAGTATTTTGAAGGTTGTGGCCTCAATACGCTTCCGATATGGCTGACATTTGGTCTCGGTACAGGCCAACGTTTTATGCAGCCTCCATAGAACGCTACTTCCGATTTTCGTTACAGGTACAAAACATCCCTTGCAAATACGCAGAAAGTATAGGTCCACTTTTTGGTATAACCCCCATATAAGGGTAGCCCTCTGTTTTGTTTTGTTTTTTTTTTTTTTTTTGAAGGTTTTAGTCAAATTTTTTACAGAAATGTTTGTTAATTATACCCTATACCACAATGTGGAAAAGGGTATTATAAGTTTGTTTTGGTAAAAATTCATGTAACACCGCGAAATATTCGTCGGAGACCCCCAATGTGGTATACCAATCTTCATATCTCGACGAGATAAAGCGATTTTGAGATGTGTGTCCGTCCGTCCGTCTGTCCATTATAAATTGTAAACACGATCCAGGCCGCAATTATGGACCGATCGTCAAATTTTGTATGGAGGTCGGGTTCAGATCAGAATAGATCCCTATTCTTATTGGTGATGATCGTGAAATATTTAGCGGGTGAAATGGACCAAAAACATAATATTTATCCAATTTTCTAGCGGCTCTGTAGATATCAATAACAGTCCGATCAACGCGTAATTTTAAATAAGGTAAGAGTATATCACAAAGGAGATGCTTGCAATTTGAGATGGCGATCGGATAATATTTAGAGGGTTAAATGGACCAAAACTTTTGTGTGAAAATTGTGAAAATTTGTAATATACATCTTATATCTTAATTCCTGGAAGTGACATTCCGGACAAGTGAGATATACTTGAAAGTGGAACGCTTGACCTTTCAATTGATGCCAATTATGTTGGTGTGAATGATCAGATAACAGAGTTACAGCCTAATATATTCCGTTATTTGTTTGTAGTATAATAATAAACTCGCTAGAAGTCGCAATTATACATCAATAGTCACGAAATTTTGCACCGGGTAAGAGTATAGGTCGAAAAAGATGCCTACAATTTTGAATGATGATCTGCTATTCTTTAGCGGGTGAAATGAACCATTACTTTTGTATGAAAAATATACAAATTTTATTTTTGGTCGATATTTTAATTCCTTGAGGACATATATATTTCGCAAAGTAGCCTACATATGGAAAAAACTACTGACCTTTCCTCTGATGTAAATTGCAATAAAGTGTTTGCTAGATAACGGTCCTACTGCTTAATATATAATGGGTTCTGTGTACAGAAAAACATTTTTATCCCATGCTACATATTGTCTCTCCAAAAGTTTATGTAACACCACGAAATATTCGTCCTAGACCCCTTATTTGGAATGCCAAAATTCATATCTCGACGAGATAAAGCGATTTACGGATGTGTGTCCGTCCATTAAAAATTGTAAACAAGCTTAAGGCCGCAATCATGGACCGATTGTAACGAATTTTTTAAGGAGGTTGGGTTCGGGCCAGAATAGAAATGATTAGTTTTTGGTGGTGATCGTGAAATGTTCAGGGGATGAAATGGACCAAAAACAAAATTTTAACCAATTTTGTAGCAAAATAATAACCCGCAAAATTTTAAACAAAGTTTGAGTTTATGACGAAGAAGAAGCGTACAAACCAACGTCAAGATCATATAATACTTAGCGGGTTAAATGGATTGAAACTTTTGTGTGAAATTGGTAAAAATTTCAATAACGTTGCGGTTAAACAACGGAAGTAGTAGTACTACATAAGTGGGTTTCATTACATTTTAGTTTGTGTGAACTAAATTTTCCTTTCCTGCTACAAAAATGTCTTTGTCATGCTAGATAACTTTTTGGTTTTGGTCATAAGTATTATACATTACATATCTGATATTTGATTATTACATTTTCACAATCATTGAAAAGAAGTTCCGTGGAGAGCGATTGTCCAGGGATAGTGGTATAGGGTATCCCATGGTAGGCTCAGTCCGACTATAGACTTTTCTTACTTGTTTTTGTAATAATTTTGTGTTCCCTGAATATAGAAAAAAACTATCCACATATGTCTAGCCAGTATTTCATAATTTGTTGCAAGTATTATAATTTAAGATATTTTGCTCCTGCAAGGAATAAGAGGAAGAGCTTAGTACTTTCATAAACGTAATGAAACTAATTGTTCCAATTTACTTCAATACAGTTCGTGTTGGAGGTTATAAAAAATTTGGCCCAGCCGAACATAACACGGTTCTTACTTTAGTTTAGTTGTAGTTTTCGTTTTGAAGAACCTTTCCGCATTACAGTTATTTGGTAATTATTATTGTTTATAATTTGTTCTTCTCTGCCTATTAACATTTTCAAAAATCTAAATTATCTCATTATAGAAGATATTTGAAAATTATCTTAAATATTTTCCAATATTTTTATAACACAAAACCCGTATTCACATTTTTCACCATTACTTCCATGTTTGTCATAGCATTTGTCCAGTGCTTCTGTATTGGTCATATTTTCTGGTCTCTTTATGGTGGCAACATCTAATTTCCATTTTCATCAACATGACCCCATGATTCCATCATGCAATAAATGTAACATTTGAAACGTGGATTGATATCAGTTGACCCAGCCTTCATTGCATCCAATATGAATTGAGTTCATCCTCTGTCAGCTGATTTTGTTCAACACATGCATGGTATTTGGTCATATCATCTGAGTAGATCTAAGGTGAAGTTTAATTTGATTAGTTTTTTTATTTGCTTTTAAAATATTTGTTAATAATTTACCCACCCTTTGAAACAAAAATACAACTGCAATTGCAAGGCACCCAAAAGTTTTGAAACAATACATTGTAAATATTGTTCCAGCTGCTTTTACACACTTCATTGAAATGTTGATGACATGAAATATTTGTTTTTGTATGAATTGTGAAAATAGTTTAATTTCATAATTGCATGCAAGGGCCACTACAATGCACCGCTATTAAAATTATGATAATTATTAATACAAAATCTGACTTCATATAAATTAGAAATTGAAATCACAAAACACCAGTATGGGGATTTTTTTTTAAATTAATAATAAATTAAAAAGCTAAAAAAAATCCCACAAATGCCATGAAAGCTCTAATTACTATTTTCATTCTTGGTAAAACAATCACAGTGCTCTTGAATCATCTTTAAATGGAAGATGCTTACACCTGGGAAGTTTTGCGGATTCTGAAACTATAATGGTCTACCCATAGATGACCATGATGCCTTCTAAGGCTTTCCAAAGAAGGACGTGAAGTCTTCCTGTAGTAGGCTGTGTGAAGTTTCAATAAAAGGCCATGGCGTCTTTCTATAGAAGACCATGAGAACTTCTTACAAAAAACCACGAGTTCTACCCATAGAAGACTAATGGGTCTTCTCATAGAAGACAAAGATGTCTTTCTAAAGAAGACCGTGAGCTCTTTCTATAGAATACCATAAGGTCTTCGTGTAAAGACCATGTGTCTTCCTATAGAAGACCATGTGGTCTTCCTATAGAAGACCCTTTTGAAGAAATCTTTGAAGTCTTCACACAGAGGACCATTATCTCTTCCTTTATAAGATCACTGGTCTCCCTCTAGAAGTTCATGAGGTCTTTGTCATCTTTGCAAAGAATGCCTTGAGAATATTCTACAGAAGAACATGAAGTTTTCCTGTAGAGGGCCATAAACTGTGAAGAATCTTGAGACCTATCCATAAAAAAAACTTATAGAAGACCATAAGATCTTCTTGAAGAATACAATGAAGCTATTCTTATAGAAGAGGTATTTCTATAGAAAACCATTCTTATAGAAGACCATGTGGTCTTCCTATAGAAGACCATGTGTTCTTCCTATAGAAGACCATGTGGTCTTCCTATAGAGGACCATGTATTCTCCCTATAGAAGACCATGTGTTCTCCCTATAGAAGACCATGTGTTTCCTCCTATAGAAGACCATGTGTTCTTCCTACAGAAGACCATGTGGTCTTCCTATAGAAGACCATGTGGTCTTCCTATAGAAGATTATGTGGTCTTCCTATAGAAGACCATGTGGTCTTACTAAAGAAGACCATATAGTCTTACTAAAGAAGACCATGTGATCTTCCTATAGAGACAATGTGGTCTTCCTATAGAAGACCATGTGGTCTTCCTATAGACAATGTGGTCTTCCTATAGACAATGTGGTCTTCCTATAGAAGACAATGTGGTCTTCCTATAGAAGCCCATGTGGCCTTCCTATAGGAGACCATGTGGTCTTCCTATAGAAGACCATGTGTTCTTCCTAAAAAGACCATGTGGCCTTCCTATAGAAGACCATGTGGTCTTCCTATAGAAGATCCTGTGGTCTTCCTATAGAAGACCATGTAGTCTTCCTATAGAAGACCATGTGGTCTTTCTATAGAAGAACCATGTGGTTTTACTATAGAAGACCATGTGGTCTTCCTATAGAAGACCATGAGGTCTTCCTATAGAAGATCATGTGGTCTTCCTATAGAAGACAATGTGGTCTTCCTATAAAATAGAGTGTGGTGTTCCTATAGAAGACCATGTGGTCTTCCTATAGAAGACCATGTGGTGTTCTTATAGAAGACCATGTGGTCTTCCTATAAAAGACCATGTGGTATTCCTATTGAAGACCATGTGGTATTCCTATAGAAGACCATGTGGTCTTCCGATAGAAGACCATGTGGTGTTCCTATAGAAGACGATGTGGTGTTCCTATAGAAGACCATGTGATCTTCCTATAGGTCACCATGTGGTCTTCCTATAGAAGACCATGTGGTCCACCTATAGAAGACCATGTGGTCTTCCTATAGAAGACCATGTGATCTTCCTATAGAGACAATGTGGTCTTCCCCATAGAAGACCATGTGGTCTTCCTATAGAAGACCATGTGATCTTCCTATAGAGACAATGTGGTCTTCCTATAGAAGACCATGTGGTCTTCCTATAGAAGACCATTTGGTCTTCCTATAAAAGACCATTTGGTCTTCCTATAAAAGACCATGTGATCTTCTTATAGACAATGTGGTCTTCCTATAGAAGACCATGTGGTCTTCCTATAGAAGACCATGTGGTCTTCCTATAGAAGATCCTGTGGTCTCTTATAGGAGACCATGTGGTCATCCTATAGAAGACCATGTGGCCTTCCTATAGAAGACCATGTGGTCTTCCTATAGAAGATCCTGTGGTCTTCCTATAGAAGACCATGTGGTATTCCTATAGAAGACGACATGGTATTCCTATAGAAGACCATTTCGTTTTTATCTTCCTATAGAAGACCATGTGGTCTTCCTATAGAAGACCATGAGGTCTTCCTATAGAAGACCATGTGGTCCTCCTATAGAAGACCATGTAGTCTTCCTATAGAAGACCATGTGGCATTCCTATAGAAGACCATGTGGTTTTCCTATAGAAGATCATGTGGTCCTCCTATAGAAGATCATGTGATCTTCCTATAGAGACAATGTGGTCTTCCTATAGAAGACCATATGGTCTTCCTATAGAAGACCATGTGGTCTTACTATAGAAGACCATGTGATCTTACTAAAGAAGGACCATGTGATCTTCCTATAGAGACAATGTGGTCTTCCTATAGAACACCATGTGGTCTTCCTATAGAAGACCATGTGGTCTTCCTATAGAAGACCATGTGGTCATCCTATAGAAGACCATGTGGTCTTCCTATAGAAGACCATGTGGTCTTCCTATAGAAGACCATGTGGTCTTCCCATAGAATACCATGTGGTCTTCCTATAGGAAGAAGACATATAGAAGACCATGTGGTCTTACTATAGAAGACCATGTGGTCTTGCTATAGATGACCATGTGGTCTTACAATAGAAGGCATGGGGTCTTCCTATAGAAGACCATATGGTCTTCTATAGAAGACCATGTGGTCTTCCTATAGAGGACCATGTGGTCTTCTTATAGGAGACAATAGAAAATCATGTGGTATTCCTATTGTGGCGATGTTGAGGAATGAAAGAACACCGTTATATTTGATTTTTAATTATTTTCACTTTATTCTTTTCGGATGTTACGTCCGTTCACTTTCGCTTTCACAATGAGAATCAATAGTTGGTAGACAAGAATGATGGATGAGAGTGATTGGTACAATCAGAGACTTACAGCTAGTTACTATTAACGTAACGTAATTAAAAGTAAGTGCATCTTACGTACTAGTTGTTATCATATTATTGACTAGGGTTACCTTATATACTACACTATTGAAGATCATGTGGTCTTCCTCTAAAAGACCATGTGGTCTTCCTCTAGAAGACCATGTGGTCTTCCTATAGAAGACCATGTGGTCTTCCTCTAGGGGACCATGTGGTCTTTCTATAGACAATGTGGTCTTCCTACATAAGTCCATGTAGTCTTCCTATAGAAGACAATGTGATCTTTCTATAGAAGACCATGTGGTCTTCCTATAGAAGACCATGTGACCATGTGGTCTTCCTATAGAAGACCATGTGACCATGTGGTCTTCCTATAGAAGACCATGTAGCCTTCCTGCATGATGACAATGCGAACTCTCACACATCGATTCAAACCAGCGTCTTTTTGACCGGACAGAACGTCGAATTGATGGGTCATCCGCCGTACATCCTTTACTTGGAACCCAATGACTTCATTTCATTCGCGCACATCAAGAAAAAAATGCGTGGTCAACGTTTTTCTTCGCCAGAAGTTGCTTTTGAACCGTTTAAAAACCATGTTTTGGAGGTGCCTCAAAAATATTAAGTGCTACTCAAGAAAACAATAAAACTAATTTTGATGGTAAATGTCACAACAAAAACATCTAAAATCATTGGCCTGTTAAAAACTTTAAATCTTCACATTAAACAAATCGATTCATAATTATAGTTTTGTTGTCTTAAACATTTGAAGAATTCCCGATTAAAGCTGCGAAAGGAGTTTAACACTTTATTAAAATAATTTAACACTTTATTAAAATAATTTAACACTTTATTAAAATAAAAAAAAACTTATTCTTCTTCTATTTCCGCTCCGCTTTTTCAGCTTGTTCAATGTCTTTACGTTTCATTGCTTTGGCAATACAAGTGGAAACTTGATAGGAATATTCACACTTCTCCTCCACACTTTCATTGTCATTTTTACATTTCTTGGCCATCTCTATATCCTCTTCGGTCATACGATCTTTTTCACGAAGTGTGGACAGATCAAGTTTTCCATTTTCATCTAAATGACCCCAACTTTCTAGAATACAATGGGTATAGCATTTCATGCGTTCATCATCACTCTCGTTTGATTCTGCTATAGCGGCCTTTGCCATGGTAACAAACTCCTCTTGTGAGAGATTGTTTTTCTCCAAACATTGAACATGTTTAGCAATGTCTTCAGAGTAAATCTAAGAGACAAGTCTATAAAGTAAAATAATAAATTTTAGATAAAGCGGAAATTCTTACACTTCCCACAAACAGTAGAGTTAGGAAAAATCCAATATTTAATGAATTCATGACACTTTTAGTTTGGTTTAGAGCTTTTAAATTAACTAAGTATTTTTATTGTCGATTGTTGGCTTTTATATGAATTTCACAACATTTAGATTTGATGTAAAATATTGTGTTGATTGTTTTTTTTTTCATCAGAATATTCAGTCTGTCTAAATTTATATTTAATTTATCTAAAAGCAAAGCATTATTAATTACAAATTATTAGAGCTATTAAATAAGTTTTTATTTCTATAACAAAATTAAATATTATTGAAAAGAACTTGATTTCCAAATAAGATACGATTCATACATAGATATTTTCCGAAAACACCCCAGTAGGCATAAGTGATCCGAACAGTAAAATATTCAATACAAATCTATAGAGAACATAGATATATTTTTATACCCTCCACCATAGGATGGGGGTATATTAAGTTTGTCACTACGTTTGTAACTACTCGAAATAATCATTGTAGACCCCACAAAGTATATATATTCTTGATCAGCGTGCAATTCTACATCGATATAGCCATGTCCGTCCGTCTGTCCGTCTGTCTGTCTGTCCGTCTGTGGAAATCACTCTAGCGTCCGAACGGATTGAAATTTTGGGAAAATATGTTATATTTACGTAGGACTTTTGGTATTGAAAGCGGGCTATGTAGGTCCACGCTTTCGTATAGCCCCCATACAAAATGACGCGTGACGCGTCGTCGTTTTAAGGAATTTTTAAGATATTTGGCCCATTTTACCACCGAATTGGTTGTAATTTGGTATTTTGTGTCTTCAGTAGGGTGACCAAAAAACCGGTTTTCCCAAACAAAACGGTTTTCGATTAACCGAAATTTTCAATTTTTTCAAAAACCGGTTTTCGGTTTTCAAACATTTTCAAAACCGGTTAACCGGTTTAAACCGGTTTTGTTAAATAGGTACAAATTTGCTCATAATAGGTATATATTTGATTAAAAATGTGCGGCAAGGGGTAAATTAAGTATAACGACTTCATTATTATATAATTATCTCATAATATCCTTGTTATTTGACAATAAACCTCGAAGTGGGGACAGCAATATTAAGACCGAAATTCTGCCCTAAGGATAGTTAAAGCCCTAACAAATATAAAATTGTGTACCAAAAGAATTGAGTTTACATTTTATTAAGTTCGGATTCTTCGTCTTGCTTTGCCAATCTCAAATTATCATGAAATTATTCAAAATTCGGCGGCTATTTGAATAATGACTAAGTTGGACCAAACATTCGTTTTAAATTGTAGCTACTATGGCTTTAGTTCCTAGTTCACTGCATTAGTTCCAAAACGTATGAGTAACTTCATAAAAACTAACGTGTTATATAACGTATACGCAGATTTTTTTATGCAAATGGTGTGTACCATTGGAACTGCGTAGTGAACTTAATTGACACAACTCTACATTTTACACAAAAATATTTTTCAAATTTAAAGGTACCTGACATTTAAAACTTTGTCGAACCTTGTGTTATGCCTTGTTCAGACTGACGGTAATTCGCTCTCTATTCGTTGTTCGACCCCAAATTACGATATAATTACTTCATTTCCCATACAAAACGAACGAACAACGATTTTTGTACATTATTCAATAAAAATTACTCTCAGAACGACGATAAAATATGTCCCATCTCTAACAAATGAGAGAATTTATCGATATAAATTAATTATGACAGGAAAAATATAAGATTTAAAAATTTATTAAAAACCTAAACATCTTTAGAAAACCTGCAAAACATGAATGAAAAGTAAACGGTTTAACGATTAGTATACATTCAAATCCTAGCAAATTTTCTGTTCTATTTTATTGAAATTGCATTTCTTGTCCACCGTTTCAAATTCGCGTTCAAATTTAGAAACAAAAAAGAAAGTCTATATACCAAAAAGTTATTTTGGTAGGTCTCTCTCTCGATAATTTTGAAAATAGAAAAATTAAAAAATGCGCTGAAAACACTAAAATTGTGAGAAAAATAGAAAAGATGAAAGAAAATAATTTTATTTAATATTAAATAGATATCTGAAAGAAGGACAAATATTGTTTCAGGTTATATCAATTAATATTACTCGTCTTTTGGCTGAAACTTTCATTAAATTCAGTAAATAAAAAGTAGGAAAATATGAATCATGTTGCTATGAATTGTGTACAATGTCGTATGAACTGGTTAATTCGTGTACATAATTATGAGAGCGAACAACGTGATTCAAATGCTGGTATGAACATGGCATTAGTTAATTTAGTTTACCTTCAAGAATACAATTGTAATGAAATATTAAAAATATTACTATTTTTTTAAACCGGTTAACCGACACAAATAACCGGTTTTTTCGGTTAACCGAAAATGACGTTTTTGGCAAAAACCGGTTTCGGTTTTGTAACTCAAAACCGGGTAACCGGTTAACCGGTTTCGGTTTTGGACACCCTAGTCTTCAGAGGCCAGAAAACATTCTTACCAAAGTTGGGTTGTATAGGTCCACGTTTTGGTATAGTCCCCACATAAGACCCCTTATAGTACGCGTCATTTTAATATATTTTGAATGTATTAGACCCATTTGACCAAAGAATCGGTTGCAACTTTGTATTTTGTGTTTCCAGAGGCTAAGAAACATTTCTACCATAAAATGTTTATATAGGTCCACGTGTTGATATAGCCCCCATAATACAAATCTCCCGATTTTCGATATTTTGAACGTTTTAGCCTCATTATCACACCGAAATGGTTGAAATTTTGTATTTAGTCTTCTTTAGGCGTATAAAACTTTACCCCAGAAATTTGTAGGTATAGGTCCACGCCATCATATAGCCCCCATAGAACGGTACCTTCCGAATTTCGGTATTTTGATGGTAGTGGCCACATTAATCCACCGAAACGGCTGAAATTTGTGGTGGAGGGTATAAAAAGTTCGGCCCGACCGAACTTAACGCTTTTCTTACTTGTTTTAAATCTTTTGAGCCCGTAGGGAGCTCGATAAATATCTACATAATTTAAAAGAGCCTTTTGAGTACTCAAGGATAGAGTTGGGCCATCTAGTTCCTAGTTCCTGGTACTAGTTCCAAAGCGTATGAGTAACATCATTAAATATAACGTGTGATAGTAAGTATACGCAGTTTGTTCAAAGAAAAAAGGTGGGCCATTGGAACTGCGAAGTGAACGAGATAGTTCCATATAGTTCCTTTGGCACAACTCTACTCAAGGATCCCATATGGGACTGTAGAAAGCCCAAAAAATTGCTGTAGAAATCGTTAGAGCCCATAGAGGGCTCAAACAATGTCTATAAAAATCTTTGAACCCCATAGAGGCTTTAGAAATCTTTAGAGTCCATAAAGGGCTATATAAAATTTTGAAGAGACCATTGGAGCACGTAGAACGTCCAAAGAATTCACAGGCCGCTTAAAATATCTACATAAACCATTAGAGCCCAAAGAGGAATCAATAAAATTTTACAGTAATGTAAGAAGGAAAAGATCGGTCGACCGTTAGATTTCATACTTAAGTTCAATCTATTCTCTGTACCGGATGGACCCGGGACCACACAACATTAGCGTTCCGGCCAGCGGCTGCCACCTCAGTGTACATGTGTTTGTATTTGTTTCGTTTTTCTGTACTGGGAGCAGCATATCCCGGAATGTCTGCTCCGTATTCTTATGGTCCGTGACCGGACGGAGGAAAACACCAGGACCTATTGGTCCTGCTCGGTTTGTCACATCCGCATCTTCACCCATATCCAATCTTGGGTGAGATGAAATAGATGTCAGGGGTGCGTGCATTTAAGGTGTTGCTCCACGCGAGGGACTACGATAGGGACTATATTGCTGCATGCTGCGCGAACACAGCGCCCAGTGAGTCGTCGTCAGATTATGAAACTCCTTCGTCGTCAGATTACGAAACTCCCCCGCAGCCCCCCCCCCCCCCAACAGCAGCCGCATGCGCAGCATTTAACATCAGCTGTTGTTGTTCCAATCCCGGAAAATGCATCCTTTTTGCAATTTAATTGCAATGGACTCCGTGGTAAGATCGATGAAATAGTGGAATTTATGAATCGGAAGAGAGAAGAGAGTAGGAGCGGTGCAGGAAACCATGCTGAACGACCACAGCTCAGTACGTTGTGATAGTTACAACGTAATAAGGAAGGATCGCACCAGATGTGGAGGTGGGGGATTAGCTTTCCTTTTGCATCAGTGTGTTCAATACAGACCTATCTCGCTTGAGCCTGCCTCTAACGACCCGTACATGGAATGTTTGGGGTAGCAGTCAGGTGTGGAACTGCCGAGATAGAGTTGTTGAACGTATACATCCCGTCGAGAAATAGCTGTATCTCAGATTATACGCCTGACATTAGCCCGCTTTTGGAAGGTCATAATCGTCTGGTCCTGGGGGACTTTAATGCGCTTCATGAGATGTGGCATTCGGCCCTCTGAAACGACCAGAGGGGTATAGCTCTGGCTGAGCAGATTGATAGATCTACGTTTTTCTCGGTCAATGAGGACGCCCCCACCAGAATACAGTTCGCCAGACATAACCATCGTGTCACCTGGTATGGCAAATGACGTCACCTGGCAACCCGTCATTTCCCTTGGATCAGACCATCTCCCCATAATTGTCTCCATCAGCAGACCACCCGATTTCATCACCTTTGAACGCCGCACATTCGTCAATCATGGGAAAGCTAATTGGCCGAGTTTCAGAGAGTTCACCAATCACCGCAGAGAACTGCCCAATCCTTCTGATGTTCGGGTAGCGGAAAGGACGTTCCGAGACATCATCACTGCTGCAGCCGCTCGCCATATCCCTGCTGGTCGAATACCCGAAGTAAGACCAACCTTCCCAGCAGAGGCGACGGGATTAGCAAAGCGGGATGAGCCTCGTCCAGCCAACCCCAATGACCCCAGAGTCAGGGAACTGACACTGGAGGTTAAAAAACTGGTCGGCGAGAATAAGCGGAACAAGTGGTTAAATCATCTGAAGAGTTGCAACATTGGAGCCGGTAACGGTGAATTGTGGGCAACGGTTAAGTCATTCTTGAACCCTGGAAGAAGGGAAGATAGGACCTCAGTCACGTTTGGCGACGTTACGTTGAATTCGCTTTGCTTGTGGAATGGGTGACCTTGGAAATGAGCACTGAGAGACAAACAAGGTACCGTTGGACCGCCAACGGTTGCAAAAAAACAAAGAGAGATAGAGAGACAGTAATGTACTCGCCAAATCGCCGCATTAGAACACAGCTTAAAACAAATGAGACGTACGCGAAAGGAGTTAATTTGTGGAAAGCTGTCACTGGGTGAGGATCACCAAGTAGTGTGCTCAGTGCTAATAGTGTGTGTGCGGGAAATTACCACGTGGCAAGCGGAGTAAGTCGCGGTAAGTGTTTTCTTTTATTAAAACATAGACCATTTACGCATACCTGTAACCGGTGTTCCCACAATCCTCCCTAGTGCTGGTGATACTGACGTGAATTAGGGATAATTAGTGCATCTGAGGGCCGAAAGGTCTCAGTAATATCATTGTGTCAACGAGGGCCGACAGGTCTCTTGTTTTAGAGATAAATTTAGTGCATCTGAGGGCCGAAAGGTCTCGGTAATATATTAGTGTCCAAGTGGGCGGACAGGTCTCTTGATTTAGAGATAAATTTAGTGCATCTGAGGGCCGAAAAGGTGTCAGTAATATTATTGTGCAGACGAGGGCCGACAGGTCTCTTGAATTGGGGATAAATTTAGTGCATCTGAGGGCCGAAATCAAAGAGGGCCGACAGGTCTCAAAAGTCAGGGTTTAGTTGGTGCAGGTGAGGACCGAAAGGTCTCATTAGTATTATAGTATCAAAGAGAGCCGACTGGTCTCGTGATTTAGGCTTAGTTGGTATAGCCGAGGGCCGAACGGTCTCATTCATATCATAGTGTAAAATAGAGCCGACAGGTCTCGTAAGTTAGGGCTTAGTTGGTGTAGCTGAGGGACGAAAGATATCATCAACATCATAGTCTTCAAGAGGGTATAGCCGAGGGCCGAAAGGTCTCATTTATGTCATAGTGTAGAATAGGGCCGACAGGTGTCGTAAGTTTGGACTAAATTGAAGCCGAGGGCCGAAAGGTCTCGTAGGTATCATAGGGTCAAAGAGGGCCGAAAGGTCTCGTGAGTAGGGACTAAGTAAGCGCCTTCGAGGGCCGAAAGGTCTCGTAGAATTCCGTGTCCAAGAGTACCGGCGGGTATCGTATTTGAGGACTTGTTCGAGAGGGCCAACTGGCCACAATAATTAGAGTTAATTAAGAGTATCCGAGGATAAAAGGTCTCACGCGACAGCGTCTTCACAACGCCTACGAATACTTCAGAACAGCGAGCGGTTATAGACTTCGCCACAGCGGTCGCCTACAGGGCTCGAGCACCGAGTGACGTACGACGGATTATCCAGGCTCGGAGGATCCGACAGCGGTACCCAGGGGACTTTGTCATACCAGCGAAGCGGGAACGTGTCTACGGCCGGAGCCAGCCATAGTAGCTGCTAGAGTACCCAATAAATCAATTGTAATACAAAGAAAATAAAAACTGAATTCGTAAACCAAAGCTTTAAGTCTTTCCCTCTCAGTCACTGCAAAATATAAATATCTGTGACGGATCCTGCACCCTGAGTATACTCAAGCTAAAGGCGGGAAACGTGTCGTTACACTATTTAACCGATCTTACCACCTTTTTCCATTCGAGGAATATTCAGATTTCCGCCACAAAATCAACAGCCACTCTGTTCACCACATGGAAAGCCCAGTTTGGACGAGAGTTGAATATCATGGTCGACGGTAGCAGAATTCCGACCACAAACTGACCCAACATTTTAGGGGTCACATTCGACACTATATTCAAGTCATGCGCACACGCCACAGCTATCTGCGACAAACTGAAAAGCAGTAACAAGGCGCCAGTTTGGTCCCCGAGATTATGTTATACGAAGTGGAAAAATATTCAAACCTGTCAGAATGCCGCCTGAGAACAGAAACAGGGTGCCTCCTCAAGTCTTCAGTGGACCATCTACATGAGGAGGCAAAGTAAAGCAACATAATGGGATGCTATCGTTGCAGTACTTGCTTTGATGTTACCGTGAGAGCCATCCCAACCACCATCTGCTGGCTAGGCCCGACACATTCAGGCATATCAGGAAGGATATTCATGCTCTAGAGAGGGACGTCCAACAATATAGGAGAGAACCCCTAGATCAACAGGCATATCAAGCAGGTTTAAATAGTACTCACATGGATGCAGTTGCTAAGGCCATAAGCAAATATAGTGTGAATAAAGTTCTCGTCCCATCTATTGCAGCTGAGGGGCATCAGCTGCCACGACAAACCAGAGTAGTTTTGGCTCAACTACGCTCAGGATATTGCAGTTCTTATTGGGCGGAAATCGATTGCACCGGGCAAGACATCTGCCCAGTATGCGGCATTGGCCCGCACGACACAAAGCACCTTTTCACCTGCCCCGCCAAACCTACTCATCTAACTCCAGTGGATC
This sequence comes from Musca autumnalis, assembly GCF_047663935.1. Lineage (NCBI taxonomy): Eukaryota > Metazoa > Arthropoda > Insecta > Diptera > Muscidae > Musca > Musca autumnalis. The sequence continues at coordinate 174,958,577 of NW_027412088.1, forward strand.
TGTGGTTACATCCCATTTTCCTTGAACTGGAGATAGACCCAGAGCCAGATTGAACAGAAGAACGAACATACAAACATGATAATAAACACTGTTACAACAACAAAAACATGACAATGTCAGCTCTCACTAATCGATTTAAACCAGCGCCTTTTTGATCGGACAGAACGTGGAATTGATGGGTCATCCGCCGTACAGCATATACTTGGAACCCAATGACTTCATTTCATTCCCGCACATCAAGAAAAAAAGGCTTGGTCAACGTTTTTCATCGCCAGAAGTTGCTGTTGAACCGTTCAAAAACCATGTTTTGGATGTGCCTCAATGGGGGTGGAAAGAATTTTGAGTGCTACTCAAGAAAACAATAAAACTATTTTGATGGTAAATATCACAACAACACATCAACAACAACATCCAAAATCATTGGCCTGTTAAACCTTCAAAAACTTTAAAACTCCACATTAAACAAAGAAATTCATAATTATAGGTTTGTTCTCTTTAACAATTGAGTAATTCTCGATTGAAGCAGTGAAAATTGTACTACAACAACGATTTTTTAGTCCACAAACATGGTTAGCACTTTATTAATATAGAAAAAACTCATTATTCTTCTCCCATTTCCACTCCATCTTTTTTCGCTTGTTCAATGGCTTTGGAAATACAAGTGAACATTTGATAGGAATATTCACACTTCTCCTCCACACTGTCATTGTCATTTTTGCATTGCTCGGCATTCTTCATATCCCCTTCGGTCAAACGATCTTTTTCACGAAGTGTGGACAAATCAAATTTTCCATTTGCATCTAAATAACCCCAACTTTCTAGAATACAATGGGTATAGCATTTCATGCGTTCATCAATCTCGTTTGACTCCGCTTTAGCGGCCCTTGCCATGGTAACGAACTCCTCTTGTGAGAGATTGTTTTTCTCCAAACAGTCAACATGTTTAGCGATATCTTCAGAGGAAATCTAAGAGACAAGTCTATAAAGTAAAACAATAAATTTTTGAATTTAGCGGAAATTCTTACACTTCCCACAACCAGTAGAGTTAGAAAAAATCCAATATTTAATGAATTCATGACAGTTTTAGTTTGGTTTAGAGCTTTTAAATGAATTAAGTTTTTTTGCTGTCGATTGTTGGCTTTTATATGAATTTCACAACATTTAGATTTGATGTAAAATATCGTGTTGATTGTTTTTTTTTTGTCATCAGAATATTCAGTCTGTCTAAATTTATATTTAATTTATCTAAAAGAATAGCATTCTAAATTAAAAATTATTAGAGCTATTAAATAAGTTTTTATTTCTATAACAAAATTAAATATTATTGAGAAGAACTTGATTTCCAAATAAGATACGATTCATACATACATATTTTCCGAGAACACCCCAGTAGGGATAAGTGATCCGAAAAGTAAAATATTCAATACAAATCCATAGAGAACATAGAGAGATCAAAAAGATCTTACAGAAAACTTTGGAAGGATCAACAAATCAACATGGAGAGATCAACAAATTTCAATAGAATTCTTAAGAGCCTATTAAGTACTCAAGGAGCCCATATGGGGCTATAGAATGATTATATATAGAAATAATTGCTATAGAAATCTTATGACGTAGGGGATGGAAGATACCAAGCAACGGTCCTGACCGGTTTTAACACGGCAAAGCCCAGGATTTATCTTGGTCCCTCTTTCATCCCAAGTGGACACTGACCTCCCCGTGGTGTCACCTTGGAAACTGCCTTTAACACCCGTTAAAGGTAGTGAGCTAACATGTGCCGCGCGTTCACCCATAATAACGTTAAAAACTTGGGTTTGGGCGTCGGGTTAGTAACCCTCCCCTAGAAAAAACAGCCTACTAAACGAAAGAAAATAAAAACAAATCCCTCTAAAGTTGACGAACCCCGCAAACGTTTTAAGGACCATGATATGCGAATCTGCACCTGGAATGTTCGCACTCTTTATAGAGAAGGCGCAGTCTTCGCATTGGCAGACGTACTTGAAAAGTACAAGGCCGATAGTACTGCCATACAGGAAATACGATGGATTGGGAAAGGCGTCACAACAACACCTAAAGGTGACCCACTGTATTATAGCTGCCATGACGTAATGCATGAGTTTGGTTGCGGATTCGTAGTTAGTCGGAGGCTAAAACATCTGGTATCAAGCTTCACCCCAGTGAATGAAAGACTTGCTGCAATTCGAATAAAAGCTAAATTCTTCAACATCAGCTTTATTTGCGCTCATGCTCCCACTGAAGACAAGGACGAACAGAGCAAAGATATATTTTACGAGCGCTTAGAAGACACATATGACCGTTGCACGGCCCATGACATTAAAATCATTTTATTCGATTTTAATGCCAAAAGTAGAAAGGAGAATATCTTTGGCCCAACAGTCGGGAAATTCAGTCTCCACAGTGAAACATCTGACAATGGTATGAGGCTGATAGACTTTGCAGCTGCAAAAACATGGTAGTTAGCAGTACCAGATTTAAGCATCTCGATATTCATAAGGGCACCTGGCTGTCTCCAGATCAGAAAACAAGAAATCAAATTAATCATGTCGTGATAGATGGAAGACATTCATCGATCGTGTTGGATGCGATAGTTCCGAGGCGCAAACATTGATTCGGACCACTAGCTTGTTGCAGCAAAGGTACGCACCCGCTTAAACGTAGCAAACAAAGTACGAACAGACACACCACTAAAGTTAGATATCGGTAAGCTGCAATCACAACAGATAGCCACAGCATATTCCGCTCAACTAGCCCAATTGCTTAATCAAAGCACTACTCATCCCGATAACGTATCAGCGCAATGGCAAAGCATTGCCCACTCCATGCAAACAGCCGCAAAATCCATACTTGGATACCAGAGACCTCCACCAAGGAATCCATGGTATGATCAGGAGTGTCGTGTGCTGCCACCGAAGAGAAAAATGTGGCATATAGGGCTACTTTACAATCCGTAGCAACGCGTAGCGCACGAGAGGGATACAGGGAGAAAAGGAGAGAGGAGAAACGTCTTTTCCACAAGAAAAAGAGAGAGATGGAAAAGCGGGAGTGTGAAAAAATCGTGATGTACAGGAGCCAGAATGAAGTTCGAAAATTCTACCAAAGAGTCAAGTATCAAACTGATGGCTTTGGTACAGGCACATCCTCCCGTAGAGACCAGCAAGGTAATTTGGTAACTGATACAGATAGTGTGCTCAGGATATGGAAAGAACATTTGTCAAAACTGTTGGTATCCAATAGCAGCGAAGACGACGAAGATACCACAGTCCCAATCCCAGAAGATGGTATTGAATGTATACCGCCCAGCCAAGATGAGGTAAGGACAGCAATAAATCGGCTGAAGAATAATAAGGCAGCAGGGGCCGATGGCTTACCAGCCGAGCTGTTCAAAACTGGAGGCGACACGCTGATAAGGTGTATTCATCAGCTAGTTAACACCATCTGGCAGGAAGAACGAGTACCCGACGATTGGAACCTGAGTATCCTGTGCCCCGTCCACAAGAAGGGAGATAAGACTGTATGCTCTAACTACAGGGGCATAAGTCTACTCCCTATTGCCTACGTGTCAGGGATATTGTGCGAACGACTAAAGCCTATGGACAGCGAGATAATTGGACCATACCAATGCGGCTTTAGACCTGGCAAGTCCACCATTGACCAAATATTTACCCTGCGGCAAATCCTGGAGAAGACCCAAGAGATGCAGATCGACACCTACCACCTTTTTGTCGATTATAAAGCAGCCTTCGACAGCCCGCTGCGTTCAAAGGTATTCCAAGCCATGTCTGAATTTGGTATCCCCGCAAAGCTCATCTGGCTTTGTAAAATGACTTTAACTGACACGAGGTCCTTAGTTAAAATAGGGAAGAACCTCTCCGAAGAGTTTGGTACCAAAAGAGGTTTCAGACAAGGAGACAGCCTTTCGTGTGATCTCTTCAAGATCCTGCTAGAAAAGGTTATACGAGAGGAAAACGTCAAAAGCAGTGCCACAATCTACACCAATAGTCACATGTTACTTGCTTATGCTGATGATATAGACATCATGGGCCGATCAATAAAAGAAGTAACTGATACCTTTATAAAGGTCGAAAAGAATCGGCTAAAGTGGGTCTGGCGGTAAACGGTGAGAAGACCAAGTTGATGGTGTCGACGCGCAATGCGTCCATTGAGCTAGGACCGAACGTGGAAGTTGGTTCCTATAATATTGAGGTAGTAAAAGACTTCGTCTACCTCGGCACCTCCGTAAACACAACAAACAACATCAGTTGTGAAGTAAAAAAAGAACTGTATTGGCCAACAGATGCTACTTAGGTTTAAGTAAGCAGTTTAAAAACAAACAAAAATAACGCTCTACAAAACACTGATACTACCCGTGCTGATGTATGACTCCGAAACCTGGGTACTTGCGCAAGCAGACATGGCAGTGCTTGGCGTGTTTGAGAGAAAAATTCTTCGAAAGATCTACGGACCAATCTGCGTTGACGGTGAATATCGACGTCGCATGAACCATGAGCTGTATCTGCTATACAACGACATCAATATTGTTAAGCGTATCGAGATGCAGTGATTGCGTTGGCTAGGCCATATCATAAGAATGAGCGATGATGAACCCGCCAAAAAGGCGTATAAATACGGACCGCTTGGCGGTGCAAGCAGAATTGGCAGGCCAAGGAATAGATGGCGCAAACAAGTGGATGATGAGATGAAAATGTGCGGTATTCCAGAGAGCGAAGCAACAAATAGAGAGGAATGAAAATCTTTTCTTAGTTCGGCCTATGGAACAAATGTTCTGTAATGGGCCAGCTAAGTAAGTAAGTAAGTAAGAAATCTTATGAGTCCATAGAGGGCTCAAACAATGTCTATAAAAATCTTTGAAGCCCATAGATTGGCTTAAAATGTCTTTAGAAATCTTTTGAGTCCATAAAGGGCTAACAAAAATTGTGAAGCGACCATTGGAGCACATAGAACGCCCAAAAACTTCACAGGCCGCCAAAGATATCTACATAAACCTTTAGAGCACATAGAGGGATCAATAAAATTTGTAGAAGTCAACAGCCCATATAGGGCGCTGGAGCTTATATTCGTATACACACCTTTAGAACCCATAGATTGTTCAAATAATTTCTATAGAAATCTTTGGAACACAAAGAGATCTCAAAAGTTCTATAGGAATCGTTCGTTCGACACAAATAAAAATCTTCAAAGCCCACGGAGGGTTTCAAAAATTGTTTTAACAAGTTTCTATACTATTTTTAGCTTTCCTAGAGGGCTCAGTAGTTTTCTATAGAAATCTTTGTCAAAACTCCAAATTTAAAAAAATTTCGCTTTGACAGACCGTCAAAAAATCTCTAAAATTTCCCCAATTATATCTGCGAAAATAATATCACAACTAACGATTTTAATCCACAAACGTATTTAACATTTTATTAATAGATATAAACAAAAACCGTTTATTCTTCTTCCACTTGCACCCCATCGCTTTCCATTTTCTCAATGGCCTTAAGTTTCATTGCTTTGGCAACACAAGTGGAAACCATATACGAATATTCACACTTCTCTTCAACACCCTCATACTCGTCTTTACATTTCTCGGCTATTTTGATATCATCTTCAGTCATACCATCATCCTCCACGTCAAGTGTGGACAGATCAAGCTTTCCATTATCATCTAAATGACCCATACTTTCCAACATACAATGGGTATAGCATTTCATACGTTCATCAATATCGGGTGAATCTGCCATAGCCGCCTTTAAAATGGTGGAGAACTCCTCTTCGGAGAGTTTGTTTTTCTCCAAACACTCAGCATGCTTTACAGGATCTTTGGAGGAAATCTAAGAGTAACGTTTTTTTGAAGTAAATCAACAAAATCTAATCTAATAGTGGAACTTACCACGCTTCCAACAAACAGCAGAATCACGAAAAATCCAATATTGAAAGAATTCATGACAATTTAATTTATGTTTAAAGCTTTTTACTGAAGTGAACTTTTTGCTGTCGATGCTGGTTTTTATATGAATTTCCAATTATTTAGATTTGAACTAAAATGTCGTGTTGATTATTTTTCCTCAGAATATGCAGTCTATCGAACGTAGCTTTTCAATTAATATAAAAGAATAGAATTGTAAATTACATATAATTTAAAAATCTATTAAATAAGTTTCTATTTCCAAATATATTTCCGTGTTATTTAAAAAAAAAACTGATTTCCAAATAAGATACGATTCATATTTTTAAAAAAGATACGATTCATTTCCACAAAGACCTGTGAGTGAACTGTGAATCGCAGACAGCTCAAAATTTTCCATAAACATATTTAGAGTGCACAAAATGTCCAGAGAAATCTTCTAAGTTCGTAGAGAGTTAAAAAATAAATCTATAAAATCTATAGAACCCACGTAGGGGTTATATAAAAATCTTTAGAGTCCATAATGGTTTCAAAAATATCTATGGAGATCTTTAGTGCCCATAGACGGCTTTATCAATTTTAATAGAAATCTTTAGAGTCCATAGAGGACTATATAATTGTCTATAGAAATCTTCAGAGCCAATAGACTGCTCTATAAATTTCTATAGAAATCTTTAGAGCCATAGAGGGCCCTATAAATTTCTGAAGAAATCTTTAGAGCTCATAGAGGGCTCAGTAAATTTCTATATTCATCTTTAGATTCCATAGAGAGATCTATAAATTCCTATAGAAATCATAAGACCTCATAGAGGGCTTAATAAATTTCTATAGAAATCTTTAGAGGTTAGAGAGCTCTATAACATTTTATAGAAATCTTTAGAGCCCATAGAGGGCCCTATAAAATCCTGTAGAAATCTTTAGAACTCATAGAGGCGCAATAAATGTCTATATTCATATTTAGATCCCATAGACTGCTACATAAATTTGTATAGAAATCTTTAAAGACCATAGAGGGCTCTATAAATTGTTATATTCATCTTTAGAGCCCATAGAGGGCTCTATAAATTTCTGTAGAAATCTTTAGAACCCATAGAAGGTCCTATAAATTTCTGTAAAAATCTTTAGAGCTTATAGAGGGCTCAATAAATTTCTATATTCATCTTAAGATCCCATAGACTGCTCTATAAATTTCTATAGAAATCTTTAAAGCCCGTAGAGGGCTCTATAAATTTTTATATTCATCTTTAGAGCCCATAGAGGGCTCTATAAATTTCTATAGAAATATTCAGAGCACATAGAGGGCCCTATAAGTTTCTGTAGAAATCTGAAGAGATCATAGAGTCCTCAATAAATTTCTATATGAATCTTTAGATCCCATAAAGGGCTCTATAAATTTCTATAGAAATCATTAGTCATCATAGACTGCTCAATAAATTTCTATAGAAATCTTTAGAGCCTAAGGAGAGCTCTATAAAATGTTATAGAAATCTTTAGAACCCATAAAGGACCCTATAGATTTCTGTAGAAATCTTTAGATCTCATAGAGGACTCAATACATTTCTATATTCATCTTTAGATCCCATAAAGGGCTCTATAAATTTCTATAGAAATCTCTAAAGCCCATAGAGGGCTCTTTTAATTTTTATATTCCTCTTTAGAGTTCATAGAAGGCTCTATAAATTTCTATAGAAACCTATAGAGCTCATAGATTGCCCTAAAAATGTATGTAGAAATCTTTAGAGTTCGTAGAGGGCTTAACAAATTTCTATATTCATCTTTAGATCCCATAGAGGGCCCGATAAATTTCTATAGAAATCACTAGACCTCATAGAGGGCTCAATAAATGTCTATAGAAATATATAGAGCCCATAGATGGCTCATTGAATTTCTATAGAAATAAATTTTTATACAAATCTCTAGAGCCCATAGAGGGCTCAACAGAATGTCTATATATTTCTAAATTTCTATAGAAATCATTAGACCACATAGAGGTCTCAATAAATTTCTATAGAAACACTTAGAGAGCTCTATAAAATGTTATAGAAATCTTTAGAGCCCAAAGAGAGCCCTATAAATGTATGTAGAAATCTTTAGAGCTAATAGAGGGCTCAATAAATGTCTATATTCATCTTAAGGTCCCATAGACTGCACTATAAATTCCTATAGAAATCTTTAGAGCCCATAGAGGGCCCCATAAATTTCTGTAGAAATTTTTAGAGCTCATAGAGGGCTCAATAAATTTCTATATAAACCTTTAGATCCCATAAAGGGCTCTATAAATTTCTACAGAAATCATTATTCTTCATAGACTGCTCAATAAATTTCTATAGAAATCTTAAGAGCCTATGGAGAGCTCTATAAATTTCTATATAAATCTTTAGAGCCCATAGTGGGCTGTACAAATTTCTGTAGAAATTTTTGGAGCTGATAGAGGGCCCACTAAATTTCTATATTCATCTTCAGATGAATATAGCCCCTCTATGGGGCCCCTCTATCTCTATAATAGAGGACCCTATACATTTCTGTAGAAATCTTTAGAGCTCATAGAGGACGCAATAAATGTCTGTATTCATCTTTAGATCCCACAGAGGGCTCTATAAATTTCTATAGAAATCATTAGTCCTCATAGAGGCTCAATAAATTTCTATAGAAATCATTAGAGCATATAGAAAGCTCTATAAAATTGTTTAGAAATCTTTATATCCCAAAGAGGGCCCTATAAATTTCTGTAGAAATCTTTAGAGCTCATAGAGGGCTCAATAAATTTCTATATTCATCTTTAGATCCCATAGACTGCTCTATAAATTCCTATAGAAATCTTTAAAGCCCATAGAGGGCTCTATAAATTTTTATCTTCATCTTTAAATCCCATAGAGGGCTCTATAGATTTCTAATGAAATCTTAAGAGCCTATAGAGAGCTCTATAAAATTTTATAGAAATCTTTAGAGCTTATAGAGAGCTCCATAAAATTTTATAGAAATCTTTAGAGCCCATAGAGGGCCCTATAAATAGAAAGCTCTATACAATTTTATAGAAATCTTTAGAGCCTATAATGAGCTCCATAAAATTTTATAGAAATCTTTAAAGCCCATAGAGTGCCCTATAAATTTCTTTATTCATCTTTAGATCCCATAGAGTGATCTTTAAATTTCTATAGAAATCACTAGACCTCATAGAGAGCTCAATAAATTTCTATAGAAATCTTTAGAGCCTATAGAGAGCTCAATAAAATGTTAAGGGCTCAATAAATTTCTATATTCATCTTTAGAGCCCATAGAGGGCCCGATAAATTTCTATAGAAATCACTAGACCTCATAGAGGGCTCAATAAATGTCTATAGAAATATATAGAGCCCATAGATGGCTCATTGAATTTCTATAGAAATAAATTTTTATACAAATCTTTAGAGCCCATAGAGGGCTCAACAGAATGTCTATATATTTCTACAGAAATATTTAAAGCCAAACAATGTCTATAGAAAACTTTAGAGACCATAGAGGGAAAATATCTTGCGAAACCTTGAAGTTGAATAACCCTCGCTGTCATTAATGCAGTGACACTACCGACTGCTTGTTCGTCTGCATTTGCTTACCCATCTGCGTCCTTCTTCCATAATTCTTTTATTTATTAAGGGCTATATCTTAATCGTCGGAGCAACTACCACAGGGGAACAGTCGAACTTTTTTTAGTGCCTTCAGAAACCGTAAAGGGTAGAAATTTGTTACACCTACCCTTTATTTTCCACGTCAGCATTCTACCTAGGGGGAAGGATTTTGAATGGATGAAGCCGTTGTTGTCTCCAATTCTACTTGTCTGGAACTTATCGTGGATGGAACCTCCCCGAATGGTGCGTTAGTTTTTATATTGATGTCCACTTCATGACAGAGGGTATTATAAATAGGACTGTGAGGGATGTGTTTTTTTTTTTCAGATCAATGGAAGGGCACAGAAATCCATCATGTCTTCCACAAAGGATCAACCTGTCATGTACCACAAAAAAAAAACTAAGAGATCGCCATACAGACTCACTATAATTTCCTCCTATAGAAGACAACAGGCTATTTCTGCAGAAGACCAGTCCAGGAAGGTCTTCCTATAACAGACAAATATCGTGGTCTTCATATAGCAGACCACAAGGCCTTTATGTAGAAGACCACTACGTCGTCCTATTGTAATCGTCTGGTTCTTTCTATTGAAGACCACAATGTCTTTGTGAAGAAGACAAATTAGTGATCCTATAGAAAAAAACTAAACCTTCACAGAGAGGACCTACGGTCTTTTTATAGAGGATCATTGGATCTTTGTGTCACTGGTGTTTCTGTAAAAAACCACTGGATCTTCCTATAGAAAATTTCTGGGTCTTCCTATGGATAAGGGCCACTAGGTTTTTCTGTAGGAAAAAACCTTCCTTTGTACCAACCGCACTTCCTACAGAAAGCCGCTAGGTTTTCCAGAAAAATACCATTGTTAATTGCTAATCCATTTTAACTATCGAAAAATTAAGAAAAATTTCTGAATAAAAGAACAATAAATATTAAACCAAATAATCTTTTATGTTATTTTTTTAACAAATGTTTCACACTGGTATAAAGGAAAGAATGTATTGACAAATTAAAAAAAAAAAACAGGTAAAAAAGTATCAGTCGGCTTGGCCGACAGAGATATACCCTCAGCCTGTGTATATTGAAACAATTTTTTTTCCCAAAAACGCATATATTTAGAGGGTTTTAAAAATTTTGGGATAAGGATTAAACAGCAAAAGTTTTGCGGATGAAATACTTAAAGGAATGGATCGACATTGACCATTATGGAGGTGGATCTCCAGCCACTACATATGATGCCATAGGGGGTTTTTACACCCTTCGGGCTGTTTGCTCAAGAAGTGTGGATTTGCCCCTGAAAAAACTTTTACCTTCGTAATTGAAGGAAGGCAAGTTGCTTCAACAAAAATCAAAGTTATTCGATAGGACCAAATCGGTTGCTTCATTCAAGAGTTATCGTACGTACAATCTTTCCGAAAATTTTTGAACTTTTGTGGGGAAGGTACCTGAAGGAGTGGACCGATATGGCCCATCTTCGAACTTAAATCAAATCTGGACAAAATATTTCGATGCTTAAAATTTGAACCGATTGATCCGTTCGAGAGTTATCGTGCGCACCAACCAGCCAGACAGGCAGACAGACAGACGGACGAACATTGCTAGATCGACTCAAAATTATCTGAAACGGATATCGTACAAACATACTTGGGGTCTAAAAGTATATATACCCTCTTTAGCCTAAAGGCTGAGGGTATACAAATCGATCGATAAAGAACTAGATCTTTATGTTCTAAATAACCCCACAAAAATGTATGTCGATCGGTTAATTAGTCTTCGAGCTAGAGTAGGCACCGCTAAACGCTTTTTCAAAAATAAAATCAGTAAGGAAAAGATCATAGTCGGGCGGCGCCGAACATGTAAAATATATATAGGAGATATATATCAATTTGAACTGATTTCTATATAATATTGTTCCACAAACATCCCATAAGGGACAAGGGAGACTTCTCTCATATCAATGAGTGCACCCCAGGGACGTACGACATGGTTTGGTCGACTAAAACTTTTTGAGCTACTTTAAGAAATTATTACGTTTTTTCACTAATTTTTTTTTACTTTTAAAATTTTCAAATGAAAACTTTTGTTTGAATACTCTTTTTTAGAAAACTTCCAGTGAAATCTGTATTACTTCTTTTTCTCATGTAATTTCATTATCAAATAATAAAGGGTCGAGGAATTCTATAATAAATATAAAGGTCTTGAGGCTTTAAACTCATTCTGTATTCAAAAAATTACGTGTTTAGTATTGTGCGGATTGGAAGTGCATATCGGTCCAGTCCTTTTTTCCCACAAGTCTGCCTTTGTCGAAGGTCCAAATTGAATTCTTCGAGACATTGATTAGGTTCGAATATGGATTATATCGGTTCACTCCTTCAGGTACCTCTCATACAAAATTTCAATATCCGATTTCACCGAAACTTTGAACATCCTAGAATTACTTCCGGACATACATATGTATATCAAGTACCAAGAGGGTCTATATGGGACAACATCTTCGGCTACTTCCCTCACAAAATTTCACTGTAAGTGCAATATAAGGGCTGTTTGAGAATCCATTGGACATTTTTGCCAATGCTACTCTTTGCGGTCTTGTTTACAGCGATATTCTATTTTTCATGGGTAAGTCGATGCTTCCTAACATAACGGTTCAAACGCTCTAAATCTTACCATGACCAACTAAAATGACGGACTTACACGATAACTATTAAAAGGAATGACCATTCTTGCAGGTATCTTCTCCACAAAAGTGCAAAACTTTTGCGCTCTTATCGAAGTCAAATTTATGATCACAACATAAACATTTATTCGCAACGCTCACAATATTGAAGTTTTATACCCAAATGTTTCGATATTTTTGTCGGCCTACGGCCTAAAAAGACAACGAAATTCTGAAACTCCCTGACTACACAATTTTTAGGACAGATATATGGGTTATGATATATGGTTATTAAGTCCGTATTCGATCTGTCTATAGACTAAAGTCTATACTATTAGGAAAACAACAGTTATGAATTTTCATAAGTTGGTGCCGACAGAAGTGCATAATCTTTGGTCATAGTCCTTGGAAAGTTTTAAATGTCATCGAATTCATAAACATCTAATCGTATAATTACGGTAGAAATAAGGCGCAACAACCACTGGGATATCAGATGGAGTTTTCCCGACTTAACCCATTTTGTCAGGACTTAGCTAAAATTTTGCCGAACCCAAATGTGGGTTTCGTAGTCTCAAACAGTGCTGCGTGTAGAATTCGGAGTATATGAATCGTAGTTGGTATCGCCCGACTCCTGATAAAAATGTTTTCTGTTCTAAATGTCTGTTCCAAGAATCTACAAATTTTTACTACTGAAAATGAGTAAATTCTTGCAGTTCTGGAACAGACCATAAATGTAATTTTCTGAAATTTTCAGTTGCATGGACTCTATAACTTCTGGTAAAATAGTAAAGTTTTCGTTTTTTATGACATAAAAGAATATTATTTTCTTACAATAGCTGGCAATGTTTGATTGGACATGTTCGGTACAAGTCTAATCTGCACTCGGGGATTCGAGTTATTCTTTTTTTGGAGTTATTTATTTCAATTAATTAATGGTTACATCAGCATCAATTCTCGCGGTAAAATGTGTCCAATTGATAACTTAATAAGGCAAAAGTAACACAAAACTTTTTTAATGGGACTGAAGTTAATGTGTGATATATGGATATGTACGGTGAAGAATAAGAAATACTGTAAATCTTTAAAATAGAATCGAAAATGCCAAATAAGAGCTACTATGGTTACAAATTCTGGGATACACCAACACGTAAACCTACATGTGTAATATTCATTTGAAAGATTTTTTAGTTATTGCGTCAATTCTGTTAGAGAATTTGATTAAAAACTTCAAAATACCAGGCGGGACTATACTGAACGTACAATGATATGCTGCATTTTACTCTTTTCCCAATTTCAAACTTATATCTCTAATATTGTAAACTCTCTCTATTGAAATTATATACTTTGTGTCAATATTTCATATAAAATCAACTAAAACCCCTTTAAAATAGCTTTATATAACGCTACACAACATTTTTTAATTTCATGATTTTTGGTCAAGTTGGGCTCCCCGAAATGAAATCCTGCGTACGTCCATGGTGCACCCCGATTCATATTAGCTCAATGATATGGGACCTACAGTTTATCGCCGAGTCCGAACGGCGTGTCTAAGACACCACTTTTGTAGAGAAGTTTTACATGGCTGACATACTCAGGAAATGTCGCCAACATTTCTGAGGGGTACTTTGCCACCGTTGAAAAGTGTTTTGATGTTGCCTGGCCCTGGCCTGACCCTTCTATATAATATGGTACACTTATTACTAGACAAAATTCCGTCACACGTATATAGCGTGTTTGGTACAGCAATTACGTCAAATCGGCCGAAATATATATGGGAGCTATATCCAAATCTGAACCGATTTCGATACAATTTGGCACACTTATTTCTAGACCGAGTTCAGTCACACATTCCATATATCATCGAAATCAAACACATATACGATGTTTGGTGCGGCAAATACCTCAAATCGGACAAAATATATATGGGAGCTATATCCAAATCTGAACCGATTTCGATATAATTTGTCACATTTATTTTCAGACCGAATTCAGTCAAATTTCATCAAAATCGGACGTATATAGCGTGTTCAGTGCAGCAAATAACTCAAATCGGACGAAAATATATATGGGAGCTATATCCAAATCTGAACCGATTTCGATATAATCTGGCACACTTATTTCTAGACCGAATACAGTCAAACATTCCAAACTTCATCCAAATCGGACGTATGTAGCGTGTTTGGTGCCTCAAATACATCTAATCGGCCAAAAATAAATGTATATGAGAGCTACGAGTATATCCAAATCTGAACCGATTTCGATATAATTTGGCACATTTATTTTCAGACCGAATTCAGTCACATATTCCAAACTTCATCCAAATAGGACCTATATAGCGTGTTTGGTGCCGCAAATACATCTAATCGGCCGAAAATATATATGGGAGCTATATCCAGATCTGAACCAATTTTCACCAAAAGCAATAGCGTTTTTCCTATGGCTAAAAAAATTATATTCCCCAATTTTCAGCTGAATCGGACAAAAAATGCGAACTGTACGTTGCGAACAAAAATACATGGACAGACGGACGGACGTACATGCATAAATCGACTCAGAAAGTTATTATATGTATTATATGTTTCCTTTTTTATGTTACATACAAATGCACAAAGACATAATACCCCTCACCACAATGTGGTGTAGGGTATAAAAGTTTTCGTGGACGGCCATATGCCAAATTTGGTAGTTTTCTTGGAAAAATTTCATGAAAAATAGATTCTTTGGCATTTATAAGTGAGGGTGACCCCTTAATCCAAATTAATATATTTTGTCGGAATTTCGTAAGTCCTAAAGGGCCATAAAATTCTGAATAGGATAGAATTTTCATTGTGCAACCTGTATTCAATTTGGCAAAATTGACTGATACCTTCTTACTTGCTAAATGTTGTAAAAAGATAAAAAAACCTGCTACAATTTTTTATACCCTCAGCCTTTAGGCTAAGGAGGGTATATACACTTTGATACGATAAAAATGTGCCTCATCGAAATAATGGTTTTAGACCCCAAGTATGTTTGGACGAAATGTGTTTCAGACAATTTGGAGTCGATCTAGCCATGTCCGTCCGTCTGTCTGTCTGTCCTGCTGGCTGGAGCGCACGATAACTCTCGAAGTTTTGGCTTTCGTAATATTTTGCCCAAACTTAGTTTAAGTTCGAAGATGAGCTACATCGGTCCACTCCTTCCGGTACCTCCCCCACAAAAGTTCGAAAATGTTCGGAAAGTTTGTGCGCACGATAACTCTTGAAGGGAGTGACCGATTTGGTCCAAACTTGGTATAGCGAAAACTTTCTACCAGAGTAATATGAGGTTCCAATATGGTCTCAATAGGTCCACTCCTTCGGGTACCTCCCACACAAAATTTCGGAAAAGTTCAGTTTAGGACCATCGCTCGAATCGCTTTGATTTTTGTTTAGCAACTTGTATTCCCCGCCCTCCATACGACGGTACAAGTTTCATCAGGGGCAAGTCCATAGTTCCTGAGAAAATAGCATAAAAGTTGCAAAAAACCCGTATGACACCGCGTGAGGTGGTTGGAGCGCAAGATAACTCTCGAACGGATCTGCCGATTGGGTCCAACATTTGGCCTTAGTAATATTTTGTCCAAACATAGTTAAAGTTCGAAAATAAGCCATATCGGTCCACTCCTTCAGGTACCTCCCCCACAAAAGTTCAAAAGTGTTCGGAAAAATTGTTCGTTCGGTAACTCTTGAAGGGAGTGGCCGAATTGGTCTATACTTTACACATCCTAATATATCTACCAGATATAGATCAGGTTCAAATATGGACTATATTTGTCCACTCCATCCGGTACCTCCCACACAAAATTTCGGATAAGTTCACTTTAAGACCTGCTATCGAATGACTTTGATTTTTGTTGAAGCAACTTGCATTCGCTGCCTCAATTACGATGGCAAAAGTTTTTTTAGGGGCAAGTCCATACTTCTTGAGCAAACAGCCCGTAGAGTGTAAAAACCCCCTATGGCACCGATCCTAATCAAAATTTTTGTCGGTTCAAACAACCAAAATTTTTAAAACCCCCTAAATACATACATACGTATTTTGGGAAAACATTTTTTCAATATACACAGGCTGAGGGTATATCTCTGTCGGCAAAGCCGACTGATACTTTTTTTACTTGTTAAAACTTGCCTTTACCTACCTCAAAGCATATCGTCTGCTCCGTCGGAAAAGGTCGTAAGTCCCTCTCAATAAATTTTTCAGGAGGAAGAAAAAATATTCCAGCGCTTTCTGTATTAAAGATTTTATTATGGTGGTAAAGGCAGTATTTTCCATTTATTTATTCCGCTTCAATACCTGTACTTTGTTTGATAAAATTCCGTCGCGTTTGGGAGATAATTGGATGTCTTTGGACTTACGACCTTTTCCTTGTACAGTTTTGTATTTTTACGGACGTTTTTAAAATAAAATATTTATACTTTACGAAACAATGTGGAAAGGGTATTATAAGTTTGTTTTGTTCAATATTCGTGTAACATCGCGAAGTATTCGTCGTAGACCCCCTCCCCTTGCCATTTTCCATATCTTGACGAGATAAAACGATCTAGTTATGTGTGTCCGTCCATCCATTAACAATTGTAATAAAACTCCAGGCCTCAATTTTGGACGAATATAACGAAATTTTGTGGAGAGGTCGGGTTCCGACCAGAAGTGACCCCATTAGATGTTAGTTATGATCGAAAGGCGTGAAATGGAACAACCCACAATTTTTTACCCGACTTTGTAGCTGTCCTGTAGATCGCAGTAATATTCCGATCGGAGCGAAATTTTAAGAATGATTTGAGTTTGAGACAAAGGATAAGCTTGCAATTTAACATGATGATCAGATAATTGTTAGCGGGTTTAATGGACCAAAACTTTTGGGTGAAATCTTATATAAAAGACAATGTGTGTATGTTTCTATGTTCCGCATTGACTCAAAAACGGCTGAGCGGATTTTTTTGAAAATTTCAGAGAATATACAAGGAACAACCGAGGTGAAAATAGGCTTTATATTTTTTTGAATTTCGGAGGGCCTGCCCCGGCCTATTTTTAAAAAACGCTTTTTTGCAAAAGTTATGAAAGTATCGGTCAGAAAATTAATTTTCGAGGAAACGGTTGTTGAATCTCCGACCCTAAGTACTTATTCCATGTAATTTTCAGATTATCAGATTATTTTCAGATTATATTTTGTTGAATTTCGGAGGAGCGGGTTACACCTGTGCCCTATTTTTAAAATGCGCTATAAATAAATCTTACGAACGATTCCGTTTCCCCAATCCTGGGTACATATTTTAGCAATAAGACCCGACCAGAGTAAAATTCTAAGTCGGTATAACCATGACGTCTGTCCGTCTTTTGAAATTAAGATACAGCTCGCAATTTTTAAGATAGATCTTCGTGATTCGGTATAGAAGTTTCTATTACTTCTAGGATGTTTGGTATTGACGCCTTTATTTAGCCCCCATAGAACGGTACCTCCCGATTTCCGGTATTTTGAAGGTGTGGCCTCAATATTCCTCCGAAATGGCTGAAATTTGGTATTTATTCTTCGTTTCGGGTATAAATTTGTCTTTATAGGTCCATAAATTTGGCTATATAGGTCCACGCCTTCATATAGCCCCATAGAACGGTGCCTCCCGAATTTCGGTGTTTTGAAGGTTAGCCACATTGTTTTACCGAATTTGCTGAAATATAGTATTTAGTCTACTTCACAAACGAAATGAAACTAATTGAAGTAAAATTCAATACAACTCATGGTGGAGGGTATAACAAGTTCGGCCTGGCCGAATTTAACGACGTTCTTACTTGTTATTGATATTCACTTGCATATCCCAACTAATTTGCGATGCAAAACTGTTTCAAGGGCCAGCAACGTGGACCGGTTAGGCTAATATTTAATATAAAACATGACATGTTGTACTTACGACCTTGTATATTTTGCCTTACGACCTTTTCCTTCAATTAAATTTCATGATTAATTCCGTTAATGTACGTGGGTTCTTAGCTACATTGTAATCCCAAATAGTGTCCTTTTTTGTCTTCCCAAGTATTTCTGCCCCAACTCACTGCATCTTTTGTTATTGTCTGCAAACCATGTATAATCTTCAGCATGAATTGTCTTCCTGCGTTTAGGAAGTTTATCATCAGAACTTTCAGAATCACCGTGAAAACCATGGGGAACTAGACCCATGACACCATCGTCTAATTCCATTCCAAATTAATACTGCTCTTTGTTCGCAAAAACCATGATGTCTTCTTAGTTTAATAACATTTAAATCAATTATTATTTCAGAATCATTTAATAATATAAACATTGCATTTACCCGTCCGTTAGAAGGGATTACTTTATTGAATTCAGAATAAAAACTAATCTCGTTATGTGAAGAAATGTCCCAAGAGAAACCACAAATTACCAGTTGATAAAGTTAAGTAAGATATACGACAGAAAAAACAGTAAAAATGTTATTTTTTTTTTTAATTTTTCAATACATGAGGTATTTGAACACATACAGCATCCCTATTTGTATCAATGAAAAGGCCAGAAGTCCATCTTTCATAATCAGTTCGCTTATAGGGGAAAATAGATTTCAAAATGTAAATTTTCGTTGCAATATAGAAATTATCACATTTTTGTTCAAAAGTTTAGTCCACAGGCTCCGCCAAATATCATCTGATTAGCATCCAAAGGTGTAGGCTAGTTCTTTACATTGTACCCCAACCATGGATGACGTTAAACATTATATCTGAACTACATTAGCTGTAGTATTCTTTTAAAGTATACATTTTCCTGTGGACTTGCGACCTTTTCCCACTCAAATTTGTACGTTTTGTGGACTTACGACCTTTTCCGACAAGGGCAAAACGTATAGAAAAACGCGACATACTACCATTTTCTTTGTATCATACGACGTGTTTTGACTTGTACTATCATCCTGTAACAAAATCGCGATTTCCAAAAAAAGTGGACTTACGACCTTTTCCGACGATATACAGAATCCTTTTTTTACGAGTTATTTATTTTTTATTTCTATTTAAATCATTTCCCTCGAATGGCATTTCATGGCACACCCAACAACACCAAAGTGTTAGTTCATTTGTGTGTATGTGTGTGTGTTTATTTTAAGTAACTACACCATTTGAAACTTACACTTAGTCATGCTGTTGCACATCAAAACAAAGTTATACTTGTGTCTTCATACCATGGCAACTGGACGTGAAGAAGAGGAGAAATCCCCACTTCCAGAAACGCAAAACAGGAACACTTTACCGACAGAAAAAAAGGAACACACGAAACGAATCATCTCTTCTTCTAAAAAAATACCGCAATAGTACGTGACAGTCTCATGTGCAAATGTCTGCGTATTATATACTGCTCATGCATCATGACACCATGTAGACACACAGGACCTGGTGTAACACACACACACAAACAAACACACTCCAAACAACATGGGAACTAAGAAGTAAAGGCTAAGTATGTGAGTGCAAGTGCATGAGCTTAGTTGGGGCTCTGGGAAATTTGTTGTTATGTGTGTTTGTGTGTACATGAATTTTCTATGAGACCCAAGTGCACCTCTGTATTCCAGGATTAAAAAAGCAGCAACAAGAACAACAAACCGTTGTGTGAGTTGCTCTTTTCCTGTTTTCTGGCATCGTTGTTGTTCTTGTTTTTTTTTCTCTTTTATAGGGGATGTGTGACGTATGATGAATAAATAAAAAAGCTGAAATTTGTTAATGATGCGCACACACCATCATTAGGTACAAATTTCGTCTGAAATAAATCCAAGCAAACAAAAAAACAACAACATCAAATAGGTAGACACCACTAATGCGTCAAGTGTGTCCTGATGTTGCATCCATGAAATTAAATACACATAATCTCAGCTGGTCAACAGACATGATATGATGCATGATTCGCTGGGACTTTTTTGTGATATTATTGTGAAGCTATGCTGCTCTTATTTTCCACTTAATAGTTCGTTAACATAATTTAAAATGTTATAATGGAAAAAAGTACGATAAAACAGTTAGAATCAAGCACTAAAGCATTGGCGAAGATAATTAATAAACCTGCAACAAAAATCAACTAAGATGAAATTGAATTTTTTTCAACAGTCCTCTTCAGGAAAGGACTTTGGTCATCCATAAGACTCTTGGTGAAATAGGCGTCCCTATTTTCTTTTATTTGGAGTAATTTGAAGCTTTTATAGGAATAAACCTATTCTCACAAAAAGTCCTTAAGGTTTTCCATAAAAAGGCAAGTCCGAACGGCGTGTCTTACGACACCACTTTCAGAGTAGTTTCGTTCTGGATGGAACCGCGGGCGTTCTTACTTACCACTGCGCTAAGAAAACAATTTTAAAATTTAAATTGTAAATTGGGATCACAAGTACTATTAAGTTCAAATATGTCAGATGGCACTAAACTGCATGGTGGCGAAATTTTTTGAACTTTTGAGGTAGAGGTACGTGAAGTAATGAACCGAAATATCCTCTCTTCAACATTTGTATACCCTCCACCATATTATGGAGGGTATAATTAAATTTGTCATTCCGTTTGAAACACATCGAAATATTCATCGGAGACTCTATGAAGAATATATTTCTTCATCATGTCCATGTCCGTCTGTCCGCCCTTCCGCATGTTGAAATCAAGATACAGTTCGCAATATTTAAAATAGGGCTTTGTAATTTGGTATAGAAGTTTCTATTGCTCCTAGGATGTTTCGTATGGCAAATGGGTTATATCGGTCCACGTATTGATATAGCCCCCATAGAACGGTACCCCTCGATTTTCGGTATTGTGAAGGTTTTAGCTCATTATCACGCCGAATTGAATGAAATTTAGTACTTAGTCTTCGTTGGGGGTATAAAACTTCCCCCCAGAAATTTGTCGGTATAGGTCTACGCCTTAGTATAGCCCCCATAGAACGGTACCTCCCAAATTTCGGTATTGGAAAGGTTGTGGCCACAATAATCCAGTGAAATGGCTGAAATTTCGTATTTGGTCTTCATTTGGGGTATTAAACGTTCCATATGAAATTTGTCGGTATAGGTCTACGCATTCATATAGACCCCATAGAACGGTACTCCTGATTTTCGGTATTTTGAAGGTTTTAGACTCATTATCACACCTAAATGCCTGAAATTTGGTACTTTGTCTTCGTTGGGGTATAAAACTTTCCACTCAGAAATTTGTCGGTATAGATCCATGCCTTAGTATAGCCCCCATAGAACGGTACCTCCCGATTGTCTGTATTGGAAAGGTTGTTGCCACAATAATCCAGCGAAATGGCTGAAATTTCGTATTTGGTCTTCATTTGGGGTATTAAATGTTCCATATGGAATTTGTGGTCTACGCCGTCCTATAGCTCCGCCGTCATAGAACGTACCTACAGATTTTCGGGGTTTTGAAAGTTGTGGCCTTAATATTCCTCAGAAATGGATAAAATTTGGGGGTATAAAACTTTCCCCCAGAACTTGTGGTACATGTCCGCGCCTTAGCATAGCCCCCATAGAACGGCACCTCCCTTTTTCCGGTATTTTGAAGGTTGTGACCTCAACATTCCACCGAAAAAGCCTGGTATTTGGGATATTAAACGTTCCATATGAACCCATAGAACGGTACCCCGATTGTCAGTATTTTGAATGTTTTAGCCTCATTATCACACCGAAATGACTGAAATTCGGTACTTAGTTTTCGTTGGGGGTATAAAACTTCCTCCCAGAAATGTGTCGGTATAGTTACACGCCTTAATATAGCCTGCATAGAACGGTGACGTAGGGGATGGAAGATACTAAGGAACGTTCCTGACCGGCTTTAACATGGCAAAGCCCAGGATTTATCTTGGTTCCTCCTTCAACTTAAGTAGACACTGGCCTCCCCGTGGTGTCACCTGAGCTACTGCCTTTAACTCCCGTTAAAAGTAGTGAGCTAACATGTGCCGCGCGTTCATAAGAACGTTAAACACTGGGTTTGGGCGCCGGGTTAGTAACCCTCCCCTAGAAAAAGCAGCCTACTATGAAAAAACAAAAGAAAAGAAAAACAAATCCCTCTAAAGTTAACGACCCCCGTTTTATGGACCATGATCTGCGAATCTGCACCTGGAATGTTCGCACTCTTTATAGAGAGGGTGCAGTCTTCGCATTGGCAGACGTACTTGAAAAGTACAAGGCCGACATTACTGCCATACAGGAAATAAGATGGATTGGGAAAAGCGTCACAACAACACCTAAAGGTGACACACTGTATTATAGCTGTCATGACACAAAACATGAGTTTGGTTGCGGATTTGTAGTTGGTCGGAGGTTAAAGCATCTGGTCTCCAGCTTCACCCCAGTGAATGAAAGACTCGCTGCAATTCGATTAAAAGCAAAGTTCTTCAACATCAGATTTATTTGCGCTCATGCTCCCACTGAAGACAAGGAGGAACAGACCAAAGACATATTTTACGAGCACTTAGAAGAAACTTATGACCGTTATCCTGCCCATGACATTAAAATTATTCTAGGCGATTTTTATGCCAAAATTGGAAAGGAAAATATCTTTGTCCCAACAGTCGGAAAATTCAGTCTCCACAGTGGAATATTTGACAATAGCATGAGGCTGATAGACTTAGCAGCGGCAAAAATCATGGTAGTTAACAGCACCAGATTTAAACATCTCGATATCCATAAGGGCATCTGGCTGTCTCCAGATCAGACAAAAAGAAATCAAATTCATCACGTTGTGATAGATGGAGGACATTGATCGCTCGTTCCGAGGAGCACACATAGACTCTGACCACTACCTAGTTGCAGCAAAAGTACGCACCCGATTAAACGTAGCAAACAAAGTACGAACAGACACAACACGAAATTTAGACATCGGAAAGCTGCAATCAGAACAGATAGTCACAGCATATTCCCCTCAACTAGCCCAATTGCTTAATCAAAGCACTCCTCATCCCGATAATATATCAGCGCAATGGCAAAGTATTGCCCACTCCATGCAAACAGACGCAAAATCCATACCTGGATTCCAGAGACCTCCACAAAGGAATTCATGGTATGCGGCATATAGGGCTACTTTACAATCCGTAGCAACGCGTAGCGCACGAGAGAGATATCAGGAGAAAAGGAGAGAGGAGAAACGTATTTTCCACAGGAAAAAGAGAGAGATGGAAAAGCGGGAGTGTGAAAAAATCGAGATATACAGGAGACAGAATGAAGTCCGAAAATTCTACCAAAGAGTGAAACATCAAAGTGATGGCTTTGGAACTAGCACATTCTCCTGTAGAGACCAGCAAGGCAATCTGGTAACTGATACAGATAGTGTGCTAAGGATATGGAAAGAGCAATTTTCAAACCTGTTTGTATCCAGCGAAGACGACTAAGATACCACAGATCCAAACCCAGAAGATGGTATTGAATGTATACCACCCGGCCAAGGTAAAGACAGTAATAAACCGGCTGAAGAATAATAAGGCAGCAGGAGCTGATGGCGTACCAGCCGATCTGTTTAAAACCGGAGACGACACGCTGATAAGTTATGTGCATCAGCTAGTTAGCTCCATCTGGCAAGAAGAACGCGTACCCGACGATTGGAACCTGAGCATCCTGTGTCCCGTCCATAAGAAAGGAGATAAGACTTTATGCTCCAACATTTGGGGCATAAGTCTTCTCCCTATCGCCTACAAGATAGTGTCAGAGATTGTGCGAGTAACTAAAGCCCATGGTCAACGAAATAAGGCAAACGAGGCAAACGTCAAAAGAAGTGGTACAATCTACACCAATAGCCACATGTTACTTGTTTATGCTGATGATATAGACATCATGGGACGATCAGTAAAAGAAGTAACCGATACCTTTATGAAGGTCGAAGGAGAATCTGCTAAAGTGGGTCTGGCGGTAAACGGCGAGAAGACGAAGTTGATGGTGTCGACGCGCAATGCGTCCATTGAGGTCGGACCAAATGTTGAAGTTTGTTCCTATAATTTTGAGGTAGTAAAATACTTCGTCTATTTCGGTACCGCCGTAAACACAACAAACGACATCAGTTGTGAAATGAAAAGAAGAATTACATTGGCCAACAGATGATACTTTGGCTTAAGTAAGCACTTCAAAAACAAAGCCACAACTCGTCAATCAAAAATAACGCTTTACAAAACACGGATATTACCCGTGCTGATGGTATGGTTCCGAAGCCTGGGTACTTGCGCAAGTAGATAAGGCAGTGCTTGGCGTGTTTGAGAGAAAAAATCTTCGTAAGATCTACGGACCAATCTGCGTTAACGGTAAATATCGACGTTGCGTTAACCAAGAGCTGTATCAGCTATACAACGACATCAGTATAGATAAACGTATCGAGATGCAGCGATTGTGTAGGCTAGGCCATATAATAAGAATGAGCGATGATGAACCCGCTAAAAAAGCGTATAAATACGGACCACATGGCGGTGCAAGCAGAATTGGCAGACCAAAGAATAGATGGCGCAAACAAGTGGATGAAGAGATGACAAGCCGCCGTATTCCAGAAAGCGAAGCACTAAACAGAGAGAATTGGAGATCTTTTCTTAGTTCGGTCTATGAACAAATGTTCTGTAATGGACCAGCTATGTTAGTAAGTGAGGCCTCAATATACCAATGAAATATTTGAAATTCTGTATAAAGTCTTCGATGGGGGTATAAAACTTTCCACCGGAAACTCATCGCATAGAACAGTACCTCCCGATTTTCTGTATTTTGAAGGTTGTGGCCTCAATATCCCGCCGAAATGACTGAAATTTGGTATTAAGTCTTCGTTGGGGGTATACAACTTTCCACTCGGTATAGGTCCAGGCTTTCATATAGCCCCCATAGAACGATTCCTTCCGATTTCTCTATTTTATTGGCAGTGCTTGGCGTGTTTGAAAGAAAAATTCTTCGAAAGATCTACGGACCAATCTGCATTAAATACGGTAAATATCGACGTCGCATGAAGCACGAGCTGTATCAGCCATACAACGACATCAGTATAGATAAACGTATCGAGATGCAGCGATTGTGTAGGCTAGGCCATATAATAAGAATGAGCGATGATGAACCCGCTAAAAAGCGTATAAATACGGACCACATGGCGGTGCAAGCAGAATTGGCAGACCAAAGAAGAGATGGTCTAGTTCGGTCTATGGAACAAATGTTCTGTAATGGGCCAGCTATGTAAGTAAGTGAGCCCTCAATATACAACTGAAAGGGTATATAAAACTTTCCACCGGAAACTTATCGGTATTGGTACACGTCTTCATATAGCTCCCATAGAACAGTATACCCGATTTTCTGTATTTCGAAGTTTGTGGCCTCAATATCCCGCCGAAATGACTGAAATTTGGTATTAAGTCTTCGTTGGAGGTATAAAACTTTCCACTTGAAATTTGTCGTCCAGGCCTTCATATAGCCCCCATAGAACGATTCCTTCCGATTTCTCTATTTTATTGACTTTTCTGAAGAGAATTTTAAACAGAAAAAAATTTACACTTAAACATTTTTGAAGATATTATGGAAATAATATGCATAATTTATGCCTTTTTGCATATCGATTGCAATTTAATCAGATGCCAAAAATATGCCCAGCCCCAAAATTTTACATTAATCGGATCAAAAATAGGGGTTCCATAAAATTCCGCTCTCTACTAATAACACCTTGTCGAGTTTTTCAAAGGTCTCTTTGGCATCTATTTCAACTTCAATTGAGTGTATCTCTCTTCTGACTTAAGGTATCACATATCTCCCTGCCCCCTCTAACACCTTACCTAACTTGCCTGTAACAATAATGGGTTTTCAACGTGCAATGAATTGCATTCAAGATAATCAACGACACGCGGATGTTGCCATTGTCCCCGGAGTAACATTTCTCATTCTTCTCGTTGCTGTTTAGTCGTTTTGTTTTTCGCCATTTTGTCATGTCACATAAATTTATGCTCACTTGCAATTGCACTTTTAACACTTTAACACTGCGGACTTATCTAAATGTTTACACTAAATCATAACTCTATTAACAGGGAGTCAATGTGAGGGAACAAAAAAGAAAATGGAAAAAGTAGAAGAAGAATAAAATAAATGAATAAAAGGGACATGTGGGACTGAAGACGAACCGAAAAAGGAGCTACTCAAATATAAAGTATATTTTTTTTGTTTTAAATTAAAAAAATCAGAGGCTTGTACAAGTTAAATAATTTTTGTAAATGTTTAATAGTTCTTCTATCGGTAGACTGCTACTTGTTTTTATACCCTCAGCCTTAAAGGCCTGCGTACATAATCTGCTCTGCCTAATTGCCTTGCTTTCCTGCTTCATTTTTGACATAATAAAGATAAAAGAATAAAGAAGGCCGAGGAAATTTCGAACTGGGTTGCCCTTTTCATTTTTATTCTTTTATCAGAAGTAAGCACGATAACTCTTGTAGGGAGTGACCGATTTGGTCCATACTTTGTACAGCGTAAACTTTCTACAAAATTAATATGAGTTTCCAATATGGTCTCAATAGGTCCACTCCTTCGGGTACCTTCCACACAAAATTTCGGAAAAGTTCAGTTTAGGGCCATCTCTCGAATCGCGTTGAATTTTCTTTTAGCAACTTGTATTCACTGCCCTCCATACGACGGTACAAGTTTCATCAGGGGCAGGTCCATACTTCCTGAGAAAACAGCATGAAAATTGCAAAAAACCCCTATGACACCGTGTGAGGTGGTTGGAGCGCAACATAACTCTCGAACGGATCTGCCGATTCGGTCCAAAATATGGCCTCAGTAATATTTTGTCCAAACATAGTTTAAGTTTGAAGATAAGCCACATCGGTCCACTCCTTCAAGTACCTCCCCCACAAAAGTTCAAAAATGTTCGGAAAAATTGTTCGTACTGTAACTCTTGAAAGGAGTGGCCGAATTGGTCTATACTTTACACATTAATATATCTACCAGATATAGATCAGTTTCAAATATGGACTATATTTGTCCACTCCATCCGGTGCCTCCCACACAAAATTCCGGATAAGTTCACTTTAAGACCTAATATCGAATCACTTTGATTTTTGTTGAAGCAACTTGCATTCGCTGCCTCAATTACGATGGTAAAAGTTTTTTAGGGGCAAGTCCATACTTCTTGAGCAAACAGCCCGAAGAGTGTAAAAACCCCCTATGGCACCATATGTTGAGGCTGGAGATCCACTTCCATAACGGTCAATGTCGATCCATTCCTTTTAGTATCTCCTCCGCAAAACTTTTAATCTTTAATCCTAATCAACATTTTTGTCGGTTCAAACGCCCAAAAGTTTTAAACCACCAAAATACATACGTATTTTGGAAAAAAAATAGTTTCAATATACACAGGCTGAGGGTATATCTATGTCGGCAAAGCCGACTGATACTTTTTTACTTGGTATTACTTACTTACTTAGCTGGCCCATTACAGAACATTTGTTCCATAGGCTGAACTAGGAAAAGATCTCCATTTCTCTCTATTTGTTGCTTCGCACTCTGGAATACCGCGCCTTTTCATCTCATCATCCACTTGTTTGCGCCATCTATTCCTTGGCCTGCCAAGTCTGCGTGCACCGCCAAGCGGCCCGTATTTATACGCCTTTTTAGCGGGTTCATTATCGCTCATTCTTATGATATGGCCTAGCCAACGCAATCGCTGCATCTCGATACGTTAAACAATATTGATGTCGTTGTATAACAGATACAGCTCGTGGTTCATGCGACGTCGATATTCACTGTCAACGCAGCTTGGTCCGTAGATCTTTCGAAGAATTCTTCTCTCAAACACACCAAGCACTGCCATGTCTGCTTGCGCAAGTTCCCAGGCTTCGGAGCCATACATCAGCACGGGTAGTATCAGTGTTTTGTAGAACGTTATTTTTTATTTGACGTGATTTGGCTTTGTTTTTAAACTGCTTACTTAAACCAAAGTAGCATCTGTTGGTCAATACAATTCTTCTTTTTGTTTCACAACTGATGTCGTTTGTTGTGTTTACGGAGGTGCCGCGGTAGACGAAGTCTTTTACTACCTCAATATTATAGAAACCAGCTTCCACAGTCGGTCCGAGCTCAATGGGCGCATTGCGCGTCGACGTCATCAACTTGGTCTTCTCACCGTTTACCGCCAGACCCACTTTATCAGATTCTCCTTCGACCTTCATAAAGGTATCGGTTACTTCTTTTACTGATCGGCCCATGATGTCTATATCATCAGCATAAGCAAGTAACATGTGGTCATTGGTGTAGATTGTGCCACTTCTTTTGACGTTTGCCTCTCGTATAACCTTTTCCAGCAGGATGTTGAAGAGATCACACGAAAGGCTGTCTCCTTGTCTGAAACCTCTATTGGTACCAAACACTTCGGATAGGTTCTTTCCTATTTTAACTGAAGATCATGTGTCAGTTAGAGTCATTTTACAAAGCCGAATGAGCTTTGCGGGGATACCAAAGTCAGACATGGATTGGAATACCTTTGAACGCAGGGGGCTGTCGAAGGCTGCTTTATAATCGGCAAAAAGGTGGTAGGTGTCGATCTGCATCTCTTGGGTCTTCTCCAGGATTTGCCGCAGGGTAAATATCTGCTCAATGGTGGACTTGCCAGGTCCAAAGCCGCATTGGTATGGTCCAATTATCACGATGACCATAGGCTTTAGTCGTTCGCACAATATCCCTGACACGATCTTGTAGGCAATAGAGGGTAGACTTATGCCCCTATAGTTAGAGCATACAGTCTTATCTCCCTTCTTGTGGACGGGCCACAGGATACTCAGGTTCCAATCGTCGGGTACTCGTTCTTCCTGCCAGATGGTGCTAACTTGCTGATGAATACACCTTATCAGCGTGTCGCCTCTGGTCTTGAACAGTTCGGCTGGTAAGCCATCGGCTCCTGCTGCCTTATTATTCTTCAGCCGATTTATTGCTGTCTTTACCTCATCTTGGCCGTGTGGTATACATTCAATACCATCTTCTGGGATTGGGACTGTGGTATCTTCGTCGTCTTCGCTGCTATTGGCTACCAACAGATTTGAAAAATGTTCTTTCCATATCCTGAGTACACTATCTTTATCAGTTACCAAATTACCTTACTGGTCTCTACAGGAGGATGTACCTGTACCAAAGCCATCAGTTTGATGCTTGACTCTTTGGCAGAATTTTCGGACTTCGTTCTGGCTCCTGTACATCTCGATTTTTTCACACTCCCGCTTTTTCATCTCTCTCTCTTTTTCCTGCGGAAAAGACGTTTCTCCTCTCTCCTTTTCTCCCGATATCTCTCTCGTGCGCTATGCGTTGCTACGGATTGTAAAGTAGCCCTATATACCGCATTTTTCTCCTCGGTAGCAGCACGACACTCCTGATCATACCATTGATTGCTTGGTGGAGGTCTCTGTTATCCAAGTATGGATTTTGCGGCTGTTTGCATGGAGTGGGCAATGCTTCGCCTTTGCGCTGATATGTTATCGGGATGAGAAGTGCTTCGATTAAGCAATTGGGCCAGTTGAGTGGAATATGCTGTGGCTATCTGTTGTGATTGCAGCTTACCGATGTCTAACTTTCGTGTTGTGTCTGTTCGTACTTTGTTTGCTACGTTTAAGCGGGTGCGTATCTTTGCTGCAACAAGGTAGTGGTCCGCATCAATGTTTGCGCCTCGGAACGATCGTACATCCAACACGCTCGATGAATGTCTTCCATCTATCACAACATGATCAATTTGATTTCTTGTTTTCTGATCTGGAGACAGCCTGGTGGCCTTATGAATAGAGAATATGAGATGCTTAAATCTGGTACTGCTAACTACCATGTTTTTTGCAGCTGCAAAGTCTATCAGCCTCATACCATTGTCAGATGTTTCACTGTGGAGACTGAATTTCCCGACTGTTGGGCCAAAGATATTCTCCTTTCCAATTTTGACATTAAAATCACCTAGAATGATTTAAATGTCATGGGCAGGGCAACGGTTTTTATTTTATTATCACCTTCAAAGAGACTTCTAACGAAAGTAATCTTGAGGAAGTTTTCCTAAAGGAGAATATTTTGAAACCTTCTATTTTTGGGAGGCCTACATAGTATACGTGGTATTTAAGCGGGTATAGGGTATAGTTTTTAAATTTAAAACACAGCTTTCATTCGTTTGCATTCATCTAAGCCATTTGTTTTGTCTGTTCCTTTCGCCGCCATTCACCATTGTTGTTGTGTGTTAAAGGTAAACAAGGTGTTACAAAGATAGATAAATATTTATTTTTCTAGTTTTTTTCTGTGTTCGCCTTTTCATTTTTTTCTACTCTTCCTTTGTGTGCAACAAGCGTGTGCTTGGGTAACAAATGTAAAAGGTAAATGATAACAATGCAAACGGAAACTGAAACAAGACCAACCAACCATCGTAGGAAACAACAGTCAGTGAGCACCAACCAACCAACCAACCATTTTGAGTTATGAAAAATGTTTTTATGTGAAACCATAGTTAAAAATATATAAGAAAATATTTATACTGAAAGCTTAGAATTTATATTAACTTGTTTAAAGGTATGGAAGTTGGAGAGATGCCCTGAGTAATATGCCAACTTGAAATAGTGCTTTTAGACCCACAAAAATATTTAAAAAATATCATACCCTTAAGCTCAGATTTAAGATTTAACAATAATACACACAAACAACAAAAATATCCGTCTGTATTTTATTTATTTTTAAATTATTCATTAGCTTTATAGCAACAGCTACAAACATTAATAATTCATTAACTTGTAAATTCAAAACATAAAGTCTTACAAAGACCCAAATCGACCTAATTATTCATTCATTGATCCACTCACTTCATATTCCATATACACCATATAAATATATATAAACATGTATCAGCTATGTCTATTTAAATTTTCTTCAGTTTCAAAATTATACCAAAAAAAAGAGATCCAGTCCCAAATTACTCCACAATATATTTTCATGACACACTGCTTATTATTATGTAACGCTATTGTCCTTATTATTGTCACGTAAAATACGTTAACAGTTTGGGTTATTAAAGGCATTTTCATCGACGTTTCTACACAAAGATATTGGTAACATGTGTTTTCTCTTTTTGTAATAACACACCTCCCCCCTATACGAGGTAACAAATCTTCGTATCCTTGGTGTTGTTTACCATGGATATGATAAATTTTTGTGTTCTCATTAAACATGCAACAGTGTGAATGGAGAGACAAAAAGCTCCCACCAAACGCGTAACAACATCATCGATATGTGTCGAGTAGTTGTTAAGGACAACCAGGAAGTTAGCACCAAAATCAAGCAGCATTGTTTCATTTATGTCACGACTTTTCCTTGGAGTTCATCACAACTGATGCCATCACGCAAATCACTGTCACGTACTTCAAACCAGAAATATGCTAAATATTTCCCTTCATAAAGGGGTGGGGAGGGAAATATATTTTTGCAATATTAAAACAAATGATACAAAAAGTTATAATTTTTGGAAATTTGTGCTTATATATGGGTCTACAGGAGCACTCTTTCAGAAAGGGGCTATAGAAGCAACCCTTCTTTCAGAAAGAGGCTATAGAAGCAACCTTTCTTTCAGAAAGGGGCTATAGAAGCAACCTTTCTTTCAGAAAGGGGCTATAGAAGCAACATTTCTTTCAGAAAGAGGCTATAGAAGCAACCTTTCTTTCAGAAAGGGGCTATAGAAGCAACCTTTCTTTTAGAAAGGAGCTATAGAAGCAACCTTTCTTACAGAAAGGGGCTATAGAAGCAACCTTTCTTTTAGAAAGGGGCTATAGAAGCAACCTTTCTTTCAGAAAGGGGCTATAGAAGCAACCTTTCTTTCAGAAAGCGGCTATAGAAGCACCCTTTCTTTCAGAAAGGGTCTATAGAAGCACCCTTTCTTTCAGAAAGGGTCTATAGAAGCACCCTTTCTTTCAGAAAGGGTCTACAGAAGCACCCTTTCTTTCAGAAAGGGTCAATAGAAGCACCCTTTCTTTCAGAAAGGGTCTATAGAAGCACCCTTTCTTTCAGAAAGGGTCTATAGAAGCACCCTTTCTTTCAGAAAGGGTCTATAGAAGCACCCTTTCTTTCAGAAAGGGTCTATAGAAGCAACCTTTCTTTCAGAAAGAGGCTATAGAAGCAACCTTTCTTTCAGAAAGGGGCTATAGAAGCAACCTTTCTTTTAGAAAGGGGCTATAGAAGCAACCTTTCTTTCAGAAAGGGGCTATAGAAGCAACCTTTCTTTCAGAAAGCGGCTATAGAAGCACCATTTCTTTCAGAAAGGGTCTATAGAAGCACCCTTTCTTTCAGAAAGGGTCTATAGAAGCACCCTTTCTTTCAGAAAGGGTCTATAGAAGCACCCTTTCTTTCAGAAAGGGTCTATAGAAGCACCCTTTCTTTCAGAAAGGGTCTATAGAAGAACCTTTTTTTCAGCAGGGTCTGTAGAAGCATCCTTTCTTTCAGAAAGGGTCTATAGAAGCACCCTTTCTTTCAGAAAGGGTCTATAGAAGCACCCTTTCTTTCAGAAAGGGTCTATAGAGGCACCCTTTCTTTAAGAAAGGGTCTATAGAAGCACCCTTTCTTCCAGAAAAGGTCCATAGAAGCACCCTTTCTTCCAAAAAAGGTTTATAGAAGCACCCTTTCTTCCAGAAAAGGTCTATAGAAGCACCCTTTCTCTCAGAAAATTCCATAGAAACACCCATTCTTTCAAAAAGAGTCTAAGAAGCACCCTTTCTTTCAAAAAGAGTCTAAGAAGCACCCTTTCATTCAAAAAGGGTCTAAGAAGCACCCTTTCTTTCAAAAAGAGTCTAAGAAGCACCCTTTCATTCAAAAAGGGTCTAAGAAGCACCCTTTCTTTCAAAAAGAGTCTTAGAAGCACCCTTTCTTTCAAAAAGAGTCTAAGAAGCACCCTTTCTTACAAAAAGAGTCTAAGAAGCATCCTTTCGTTCAAAAAGAGTGTAAGAAGCACCCTTTCTTTCAAAAAGAGTGTATAGGAGTACCATGTTTTTCCGAGAGGGTCTATAAAAGCACCCCTTCTTTCAGAAAAGGTCTATAGAAGCACCCTTTCTTCCAGAAAAGGTCTGTAGAAGCACCCTTTCTTATAGAAAAGGTCTATAGAAGCACCCTTTCTTTCAGAAAGGTTCTATAGAAGCACCCTTTCTTTCAGAAAGGTTCTATAGAAGCACCCTTTCTTTCAGAAAGGTTCTATAGAAGCACCCTTTCTTTCAGAAAGGTTCTATAGAAGCACTCTTTCTTTCAGAAAGGTTCTATAGAAGCACACTTTCTTTCAGAAAGGTTCTATAGAAGCACCCTTTCTTTCAGAAAGGTTCTATAGAAGCACACTTTCTTTCAGAAAGGTTCTATAGAAGCAGCCTTTCTTTCAGAAAGGTTCTATAGAAGCACACTTTCTTTCAGAAAGGTTCTATAGAAGCACCCTTTCTTCCAGAAAAGGTCTATAGAAGCACCCTTTCTTCCAGAAAAGGTCTATAGAAGCACCCTTTCTTTCAGAAAGGTTCTATAGAAGCACCATTTCTTTCAGAAAGGTTCTATAGAAGCACCCTTTCTTTCAGAAAGGTTCTATAGAAGCACCCTTTCTTTCAGAAAGGTTCTATAGAAGCACCCTTTCTTTCAGAAAGGTTCTATAGAAGCACCCTTTCTTTCAGAAAGGTTCTATAGAAGCACACTTTCTTTCAGAAAGGTTCTATAGAAGCACCCTTTCTTTCAGAAAGGTTCTATCGAAGCACCCTTTCTTCCAGAAAAGGTCTATAGAAGCACCCATTCTTCCAGAAAAGGTCTATAGAAGCACCCATTTTTCCAGAAAAGGTCTATAGAAGCACCCTTTCTTTCAGAAAGGGTCTCTAGAAGCACCCTTTCTTCCAGAAAAGGTCTATAGAAGCACCCTTTCTTTCAGAAAGGTTCTATAGAAGCACCCTTTCTTTCAGAAAGGTTCTATAGAAGCACCCTTTCTTTCAGAAAGGTTCTATAGAAGCACCCTTTCTTTCAGAAAGGTTCTATAGAAGCACACTTTCTATAGAAGCACCCTTTCTTTCAGAAAGGTTCTATAGAAGCACTCTTTCTTTCAGAAAGGTTCTATAGAAGCACTCTTTCTTTCAGAAAGGTTCTATAGAAGCACCCTTTATTTCAGAAATGTTCTATAGAAGCACCCTTTCTTCCAGAAAAGGTCTATAGAAGCACCCTTTCTTCCAGAAAAGGTCTATAGAAGCACCCTTTCTTATAGAAAAGGTCTATAGAAGCACCCTTTCTTCCAGAAAGGTTCTATAGAAGCACACTTTCTTTCAGAAAGGTTCTATAGAAGCACCCTTTCTTTCAGAAAGGTTCTATAGAAGCACCCTTTCTTTCAGAAATGTTCTATAGAAGCACCCTTTCTTCCAGAAAAGGTCTATAGAAGCACCCTTTTTTATAGAAAAGGTCTATAGAAGCACCCTTTTTTATAGAAAAGGTCTATAGAAGCACCCTTTCTTTCAGAAAGGTTCTATAGAAGCACACTTTCTTTCAGAAATGTTCTATAGAAGCACCCTTTCTTCCAGAAAAGGTCTATAGAAGCACCCTTTCTTCCAGAAAAGGTCTACAGAAGCACCCTTTCTTCCAGAAAAGGTCTATAGAAGCACCCTTTCTTATAGAAAAGGTCTATAGAAGCACCCTTTCTTCCAGAAAAGGTCTACAGAAGCAATCTTTTTTCCAGAAAAGGTCTATAGAAGCACCTTTTCTTCCAGAAAAGGTCTATAGAAGCACCCTTTCTTCCAGAAAAGGTCTATAGAATCACCCTTTCTTCCAGAAAAGGTCTATAGAAGCACCCTTTCTTATAGAAAAGGTCTATAGAAGCACCCTTTCTTCCAGAAAAGGTCTACAGAAGCAATCTTTCTTCCAGAAAAGGTCTATAGAAGCACCCTTTCTCTCAGAAAATTCCATAGAAACACCCATTCTTTCAAAAAGAGTCTAAGAAGCACCCTTTCTTTCAAAAAGAGTCTAAGAAGCACCCTTTCATTCAAAAAGGGTCTAAGAAGCACCCTTTCTTTCAAAAAGAGTCTAAGAAGCACCCTTTCATTCAAAAAGGGTCTAAGAAGCACCCTTTCTTTCAAAAAGAGTCTTAGAAGCACCCTTTCTTTCAAAAAGAGTCTAAGAAGCACCCTTTCTTACAAAAAGAGTCTAAGAAGCATCCTTTCGTTCAAAAAGAGTGTAAGAAGCACCCTTTCTTTCAAAAAGAGTGTATAGGAGTACCATGTTTTTCCGAGAGGGTCTATAAAAGCACCCCTTCTTTCAGAAAAGGTCTATAGAAGCACCCTTTCTTCCAGAAAAGGTCTGTAGAAGCACCCTTTCTTATAGAAAAGGTCTATAGAAGCACCCTTTCTTTCAGAAAGGTTCTATAGAAGCACCCTTTCTTTCAGAAAGGTTCTATAGAAGCACCCTTTCTTTCAGAAAGGTTCTATAGAAGCACTCTTTCTTTCAGAAAGGTTCTATAGAAGCACACTTTCTTTCAGAAAGGTTCTATAGAAGCACCCTTTCTTTCAGAAAGGTTCTATAGAAGCACACTTTCTTTCAGAAAGGTTCTATAGAAGCAGCCTTTCTTTCAGAAAGGTTCTATAGAAGCACACTTTCTTTCAGAAAGGTTCTATAGAAGCACACTTTCTTCCAGAAAAGGTCTATAGAAGCACCCTTTCTTCCAGAAAAGGTCTATAGAAGCACCCTTTCTTTCAGAAAGGTTCTATAGAAGCACCATTTCTTTGAGAAAGGTTCTATAGAAGCACCCTTTCTTTCAGAAAGGTTCTATAGAAGCACCCTTTCTTTCAGAAAGGTTCTATAGAAGCACCCTTTCTTTCAGAAAGGTTCTATAGAAGCACCCTTTCTTTCAGAAAGGTTCTATAGAAGCACCCTTTCTTTCAGAAAGGTTCTATAGAAGCACACTTTCTTTCAGAAAGGTTCTATAGAAGCACCCTTTCTTTCAGAAAGGTTCTATCGAAGCACCCTTTCTTCCAGAAAAGGTCTATAGAAGCACCCATTCTTCCAGAAAAGGTCTATAGAAGCACCCATTTTTCCAGAAAAGGTCTATAGAAGCACCCTTTCTTTCAGAAAGGGTCTCTAGAAGCACCCTTTCTTCCAGAAAAGGTCTATAGAAGCACCCTTTCTTTCAGAAAGGTTCTATAGAAGCACCCTTTCTTTCAGAAAGGTTCTATAGAAGCACCCTTTCTTTCAGAAAGGTTCTATAGAAGCACACTTTCTATAGAAGCACCCTTTCTTTCAGAAAGGTTCTATAGAAGCACTCTTTCTTTCAGAAAGGTTCTATAGAAGCACTCTTTCTTTCAGAAAGGTTCTATAGAAGCACCCTTTATTTCAGAAATGTTCTATAGAAGCACCCTTTCTTCCAGAAAAGGTCTATAGAAGCACCCTTTCTTCCAGAAAAGGTCTATAGAAGCACCCTTTCTTATAGAAAAGGTCTATAGAAGCACCCTTTCTTCCAGAAAGGTTCTATAGAAGCACACTTTCTTTCAGAAAGGTTCTATAGAAGCACCCTTTCTTTCAGAAAGGTTCTATAGAAGCACCCTTTCTTTCAGAAATGTTCTATAGAAGCACCCTTTCTTCCAGAAAAGGTCTATAGAAGCACCCTTTTTTATAGAAAAGGTCTATAGAAGCACCCTTTCTTTCAGAAAGGTTCTATAGAAGCACACTTTCTTTCAGAAATGTTCTATAGAAGCACCCTTTCTTCCAGAAAAGGTCTATAGAAGCACCCTTTCTTCCAGAAAAGGTCTACAGAAGCACCCTTTCTTCCAGAAAAGGTCTATAGAAGCACCCTTTCTTATAGAAAAGGTCTATAGAAGCACCCTTTCTTCCAGAAAAGGTCTACAGAAGCAATCTTTTTTCCAGAAAAGGTCTATAGAAGCACCTTTTCTTCCAGAAAAGGTCTATAGAAGCACCCTTTCTTCCAGAAAAGGTCTATAGAATCACCCTTTCTTCCAGAAAAGGTCTATAGAAGCACCCTTTCTTATAGAAAAGGTCTATAGAAGCACCCTTTCTTCCAGAAAAGGTCTACAGAAGCAATCTTTCTTCCAGAAAAGGTCTATAGAAGCACCCTTTCTTCCAGAAAAGGTCTATAGAAGCACCCTTTCTTCCAGAAAAGGTCTATAGAAGCACCCTTTCTTCCAGAAATGTTCTATAGAAGCACCCTTTCTTCCAGAAATGTTCTATAGAAGCACCCTTTCTTCCAGAAAAGGTATATAGAAGCACCCATTCTTCCAGAAAAGGTCTATAGAAGCACCCTTTCTTTCAGAAAGGTTCTATAGAAGCACCCTTTCTTTCAGAAAGGTTCTATAGAAGCACCGTTTCTTTCAGAAAGGTTCTATAGAAGCACCGTTTCTTTCAGAAAGGTTCTATAGAAGCACACTTTCTTTCAGAAAGGTTCTATAGAAGCACCCTTTCTTTCAGAAAGGTTCTATCGAAGCACCCTTTCTTCCAGAAAAGGTCTATAGAAGCACCCATTCTTCCAGAAAAGGTCTATAGAAGCACTCATTCTTCCAGAAAAGGTCTATAGAAGCACCCATTCTTCCAGAAAAGGTCTATAGAAGCACCCATTCTTCCAGAAAAGGTCTATAGAAGCACCCATTCTTCCAGAAAAGGTCTATAGAAGCACCCTTTCTTTCAGAAAGGTTCTATAGAAGCACCCTTTCTTTCAGAAAGGTTCTATCGAAGCACCCTTTCTTTCAGAAATGTTCTATAGAAGCACCCTTTCTTTCAGAAATGTTCTATAAAAGCACCCTTTCTTTCAGAAATGTTCTATAGAAGCACCCTTTCTTCCAGAAAAGGTCTATAGAAGCACCCTTTCTTTCAGAAAGGTTCTATAGAAGCACCCTTTCTTTCAGAAAGGTTCTCTCGAAGCACCCTTTCTTTCAGAAATGTTCTATAGAAGCACCCTTTCTTTCAGAAATGTTCTATAGAAGCACCCTTTCTTCCAGAAAAGGTCTATAGAAGCACCCTTTCATATAGAAAAGGTTTATAGAAGCACCCTTTCTTCCAGAAAAGGTCTACAGAAGCAATCTTTCTTCCAGAAAAAGTCTATAGAAGCACCCTTTCTTCCAGAAAAGGTCTATAGAAGCACCCGTTCTTCCAGAAATGTTCTATAGAAGCACCCTTTCTTTCAGAAAGGTTCTATCGAAGCACCCTTTCTTCCAGAAAAGGTCTATAGAAGCACCCATTCTTCCAGAAAAGGTCTATAGAAGCACCCATTCTTCCAGAAAAGGTCTATAGAAGCACCCTTTCTTTAAGAAAGGGTCTCTAGAAGCACCCTTTCTTCCAGAAAAGGTCTATAGAAGCACCCTTTCTTTCAGAAAGGTTCTATAGAAGCACCCTTTCTTTCAGAAAGGTTCTATAGAAGCACCCTTTCTTTCAGAAAGGTTCTATAGAAGCACCCTTTCTTTCAGAAAGGTTCTATAGAAGCACCCTTTCTTTCAGAAAGGTTCTATAGAAGCACCCTTTCTTTCAGAAAGGTTCTATAGAAGCACCCTTTCTTTCAGAAAGGTTCTATAGAAGCACCCTTTCTTTCAGAAAGGTTCTATCGAAGCACCCTTTCTTTCAGAAATGTTCTATAGAAGCACCCTTTCTTTCAGAAATGTTCTATAGAAGCACCCTTTCTTCCAGAAAAGGTCTATAGAAGGACCCTTTCTTCCAGAAAAGGTCTATAGAAGGACCCTTTCTTCCAGAAAAGGTCTATAGAAGCACCCTTTCTTTCAGAAAGGTTCTATAGAAGCACCCTTTCTTTCAGAAAGGTTCTATAGAAGCACCCTTTCTTTCAGAAGGGTTCTATAGAAGCACCCTTTCTTTCAGAAAGGTTCTATAGAAGCACCCTTTCTTTCAGAAAGGTTCTATAGAAGCACCCTTTCTTTCAGAAAGGTTCTATAGAAGCACACTTTCTTTCAGAAAGGTTCTATAGAAGCACCCTTTCTTTCAGAAAGGTTCTATAGAAGCACCCTTTCTTTCAGAAAGGTTCTATAGAAGCACCCTTTCTTTCAGAAAGGTTCTATAGAAGCACCCTTTCTTTCAGAAAGGTTCTATAGAAGCACCCTTTCTTTCAGAAAGGTTCTATAGAAGCACACTTTCTTTCAGAAAGTTTCTGTAGAAGCACCCTTTCTTTCAGAAAGGTTCTGTAGAAGCACCCTTTCTTTCAGAAATGTTCTATAGAAGCACCCTTTCTTCCAGAAAAGGTCTATAGAAGCACCTTTTCTTCCAGAAAAGGTCCATAGAAGCACCCTTTCTTCCAGAAAAGGTCTATAGAAGCACCCTTTCTTATAGAAAAGGTCTATAGAAGCACCCTTTCTTCCAGAAAAGGTCTACAGAAGCACCCTTTCTTCCAGAAAAGGTCTATAGAAGCACCCTTTCTTCCAGAAAAGGTCTATAGAAGCACCCTTTCTTCCAGAAAAGGTCTATAGAAGCACCCTTTCTTCCAGAAAAGTTCTATGGAAGCACCCTTTCTTCCAGAAAAGGTCTATAGAAGCACCCATTCTTCCAGAAAAGGTCTATGGAAGCACCCTTTCTTCCAGAAAAGGTCTATAGAAGCACCCTTTCTTCCAGAAAAGGTCTATAGAAGCACCCTTTCTTCCAGAAAAGTTCTATGGAAGCACCCTTTCTTCCAGAAAAGGTCTATAGAAGCACCCTTTCTTCCAGAAAAGGTCTATAGAAGCACCCTTTCTTCCAGAAAAGGTCTATAGAAGCACCCTTTCTTCCAGAAAAGGTCTATAGAAGCACCCTTTCTTCCACAAAAGGCCAAAGAAGCACCCTTTCTTCCAGAAAAGTCTATAGAAGCACCCTTTCTTCCAGAAAAGGTCTATAGAAGCACCCTTTCTTCCAGAAAAGGTCTAGAGAAGCACCCTTTCTTCCAGCAAAGTTCTATGGAAGCACCCTTTCTTCCAGAAAAGGTCTATAGAAGCACCCTTTCTTCCAGAAAATGTCTATAGAAGCACCCTTTCTTCAAAAAAAAGCCAAAGAAGCACCCTTTCTTCCAGAAAAGGTCTATAGAAGCACCCTTTCTTCCAGAAAAGGTCTATAGAAGCACCCTTTCTTCCAGAAAAGGTCTTTAGAAGCACCCTTTCTTCCAGAAAAGGTCTATAGAAGCGCCCTTTCTTTCAGAAAAAGTCCATAGAAGCACCCATTCTTTCAAAAAGGGTCTAAGAAGCATCCTTTTTTTCGAGAGGGTCTAGAGAAGCATGCTTTTTTCCGAGAGGGTCTAGAGAAGCATGCTTTTTCCGAGAGGGTCTAGAGAAGCATGCTTTTTTCCGAGAG
Source organism: Musca autumnalis (assembly GCF_047663935.1). Taxonomy (NCBI): domain Eukaryota; kingdom Metazoa; phylum Arthropoda; class Insecta; order Diptera; family Muscidae; genus Musca; species Musca autumnalis. Next base: position 174,999,009 of record NW_027412088.1, read on the forward strand.
GGTCTAGAGAAGCACCCTTTTTCCAAAAATGTCTAGAGAAGCACCCTTTCTTTCCGAGAGAGTCTAGAGAGCACCCTTTCCTTCCGAAAGGGTCTATCGAAGCTCCATTTCTTTCCCAACGGATCTATAGAAGCTCCCTTTCTTTCCGAGAGAGACTAGAGAAGCACCCTTTCTCTTCGAAAGGGTCTATAGAAGCACCCTTTTTTCCGAAAGGGTCTATAGAAGCACCCTTTCTTTCAATGTAGTCCGCCTGCAGGAAGTTTTCATAGGAAATTTTCAATTCAGCCTGGCTGATTGGAAGTTTCCATAGGAAAATTTCAATTCAGCCTGGCTGAATGGAAGTTTCCATAGGAAAATTTCAATTCAGCCTGGCTGAATGGAAGTTTTCATAGGAAAATTTCAATTCAGCCTGGCTAAATGGAAGTTTCCATAGGAAAATTTCAATTCAGCCTGGCTGAATGGAAGTTTCCGTAGGAAAATTTCAATTCAGCCTGGCTGAATGGAAGTTTCCATAGGAAAATTTCAATTCAGCCTGGCTGAATGGAAGTTTCCATAGGAAAATTTCAATTCAGCCTGGCTGAATGGAAGTTTCCATAGGAAAATTTCAATTCAGACGGGTCGTAGTAAAATTTCAATTCAACTAGCTGAAGTGATATTTTCCTTTTGAAAATTTTTGTCTTTTAATCTTTCCAAAACTATTTTCAAGTGTCAAATAGCACACCTCTTAAGGTAAATAGCAACTAAAGACATGTTGTACTTATTTTACTTTGCCATTTATTTGTTAAGAAAAATAAAAACAAAAAGCATCTGAAAGAAAAAGAAACCCAAAAACTCCTCCGAGGCAAGAAAAATTGTTTTGTAATAGTTTACTGTGCCACAAGGATCGAGAGAAAGTAAATTTTAATTAAGTTTTTAGTTTTTTTTTCGGAGGTTCATATTCCGGCAAATTCTCTGGTTTTGTTTTTTTTTTTCAACAATGTCTATCTACCCTTTAACCCAACTATCAGCGAAATTTGGCCTGGTGGTGCGATGAATGTAAACAATGTTGCCAACATTTAGCCAAACAGTGGAAGGCAGTCAACTAACCAACCAAGCATTTAACCAGGTTGCATCAGACCTACGCGACCGCCTCCTTGTTTGCTTTCATGTACATAAATTTCACTTGTAATGTTTTTAATGAAAATGGAAAATTGTAGTTTGAAGGCGGGAAATTGCAAAGAGAACACCACAAAAAAACCAATGCGAGGAAACCCTCACTCTCGACTGCCTATTGGCAGTGTGGAGGGGGATGCTTCAAAATGGGTTGGCAAAACAATGTGTTGATGTTGGTTTTAATAAGATTTTATTAAAGCATTAATTTTGTTGTAATGTTGTAAAAATCCTGAGGGTGGGTTCAACAAACAAGCACATGCAGTTTACTGAAATGAATGTAAGTAATATTGATGGCAAATTAATTGGAGTCGGAAGTTTTTTATTGCAAAAACAAGTCAATTCGAAATCTTTTGTAGAGGAAACTTAATTAAGTTAAGGAAGAAATTAATGGCGTAATGAGTGATAAGTTTACAAAGCTTAAAGCTGTGAGGGTTATAAACTAAAGCTCATCTATAAAGACAACGTGAAGCTCGTATATTATGACGAGCGACTTTAAGCCTTTGTAGACGAGCCATAATTTATAAATCTAGACCTCGTCTATATACCCACTAAAGCTGGTCTATAAAGACGCCGTAAAACTAAGTCCACAAGTCCTTTTAAGTTTCCCACAAGCCTTACCTTTTCCTACTCTCCCTTAAGTTCGTCCAATCATACGCTCGACATCATCGCTATATCATACTAAATAAAATCATAAATTCCTATGTTCACATCAATATATTTCTTCTCCCCGTTGGTATTTACGCTGCTGCATTATATATTTTAGCTTAAAGAAGAGTTCAATTCGTTTCAGCTAAATCCTCAATTACCCACGCAAACCACGTCGTTATGTTGCAGCAAAGTGCAAAATAAAAACAAAAGCAACAGCAGCAAAAAACTGTGGCTGCAGTTATGCCATGTTCCATTTTATTTTTTTAACACATTTTTTCCTCCTTTTTGACTTTACTTGCTTGCTTGTTCTAGTTTCCTCAGAGGATGTAAAATGCATGAAGGACGACTACTGAATTTTACTTACGCTTTACGTTTCATATTTCGGTTTGCTCTTAATGTTTTTCCTCGCATTTTTTCCCAAAGCTATTCATATTTGTTGAGCCATATGTCTGTGTGTCTTTTTGTTTTTGGTGTCGTCTTGATCTTTTTCTTTGTATTATATGTCGTCTTCGACATCATAGTGTGTTCAACTTTATAACAAAGTACTTTATCATTTGAGACAAAGTGCATCATTTCGTACAGGTCTCGTTTATGTGGTGGCATTTAAGAAGCTCCCGAAAGTCACTACACTAAGGAATAGCAGTAGCAACAAATTTTTGTACGGATACGATCTGAAAAGAATCTTTATAGACAAGTTGAACTTCATCGTTTATAGGCGAGCCGAAGAGACTCTTTTTTAAAAGACGTGCTTCAGCTCAGCGAGCTTTATAAACGAAAGTATTTACAGACGAGCTGATGTACGTCTTTATAGAGGACCTAAAGAACGTCTGTTAAGAAGGTCTGAAGCAAGCTGAACTACATCTTTATAGACGAGCTGAAGCACGTCTTTGCAGACGAAAACCGTTACATCTGAGCTGAAGCACGTCTTTATAGAAGAGCTGAAGCACGTCTTTATAGACGAGCTGAAGCACATCTTTATAGGCGAGCAGTGAAGAACTTATTAAAGAGGAGAAGTGAAGAACTTTTTAAAGACGAGCTGATGCAAGTCTCTATAGACGAGCTGAAGCACGTGGCTGCAACCATAGGGCAAACTTCAATTCAGCCTGGCTGAATAGATGTTTCAGTAGGCTGAATTGAATTTTCCCCTATGGGCAACATCTATTCAGCCAGGCTGAATTGAAGTTTCCCCCATGGAGACATCTATTCAGCCAGGCTGAATTAAATTTTCCCCTATGGACAACATCTATTCAGCCAGGCTGAATTGAATTTTCCCCTATGGGCAACATCTATTCAGCCAGGCTGAATTAAATTTTCCCCTATGGACAACATCTATTCAGCCAGGCTGAATTGAATTTTCCCCTATGGGCAACATCTATTCAGCCAGGCTGAATTGAATTTTCCCCTATGGACAACATCTATTCAGCCAGGCTGAATTGAATTTTCCCCTATGGGCAACATCTATTCAGCCAGGCTGAATTGAAGTTTCCCCTATGGGAAACATCTCTTCAGCCAGACTGAATTGAAGTTTCCCCCATGGAGACATCTATTCAGCCAGGCTCAATTGAAGTTTCCCCTATGGAAACATCTATACGGCCAGGCTGATTTGAAGTTTCCCCCATGGAAACATCTATTCAGCCAGGCTGCTTTGAAGTTTCCCCAATGGAACCATCTATTCTGCCAGGCTGAATTGAAGTTTCCCCTAAGCCAGCATCTATTCAGCCAGGCTGAATTGAAGTTTCCACCATGAAAACATCTATTCAGCCAAGCTAAAGTGAAGTTTCCCCTATGGAAAAATCTATTCAGACAGGCTGAATTGAAATTTCCCCTATGGGAAACATCTCTTCAGCCAGGCTGAATTGAAGTTTCCGCCATGGAAACATATATTCAGCCAGGTTGAATTGAAGTTTCCCCCATGGAAACATCTATTCAGCCAGGCTGAATTAAAGCTTCCCCTATGGGAAACATCCATTCAACCAAGCTGAATTGAAGTTTCCCCTATGGGAAACATCTCTTCAGCCAGGCTGAATTGAAGTTTCCCCTATGGGAAACGTCTCTTCAGCCAGGCTGAATTGAAGTTTCCCCTATGGGAAACGTCTCTTCAGCCAGGCTAAATTGAAGTTTCCCCCTATGGGAAACATCTATTCAGCCAGGCTGAATTGAAGTTTCTCCTATTGAAACATCTATTCAGCCAGGCTGAATTGAAGTTTCCCCTATGGAAGCATCTATTCAGCCAGGCTGAATTGAAGTTTCCCCTATGAAAAAATCTATTCAACCAGGCTGAATTGAAGTTTCCCCTATGGAAACATCTATTGAACCAGGCTGAATTGAAGTTTCCCCTATGGAAACATCTATACAGCCAGGCTGAATTGAAGTTTCCCTTATGGAAACATCTATTCAGCCAGGCTGAATTGAAGTTTCCCCTATGGAAACATCTATTCAGCCAGGCTTAATTGAAGTTTCCCCCATGGAAACATCATTCAGTCAGGCTGAATTAAAGTTTCCCCTATGGAAAACATCTATTCAGCCAAGCTGAATTGAAGTTTCCCCTATGGGAAACATCTCTTCAGCCAGGCTGAATTGAAGTTTCCCCTATGGGAAACATCTCTTCAGCCAGGCTGAATTGAAGTTTCCCCTATGGGAAACATCTATTCAGCCTGGCTGAATTGAAGTTTCCCCTATGGGAAACATCTATTCAGCCTGGCTTAATTGAAGTTTCCCCCATGGAAACATCTATTCAGCCAGGCTGAATTGAAGTTTCCCCCATGGAAACATATATTCAGCCAGGCTGAATTGAAGTTTCCCCCATGGAAACATCTATTCAGCCAGGCTGAATTGAAGTTTCCCCCATGGAAACATCTATTCAGCCAGGCTGAATTGAAGTTTCTCCTATGGAAACATCTATACAGCCAGGCTGAATTGAAGTTCCCCCCATGGAAACATCTATTTAACCAGGCTGAATTGAAGTTTCCCTATGGAAAAATCTATTCAGACAGACTGAATTGAAGTTTCCAATATGTTAACATCTATTCAGCCAGGCTGAATTGAAGTTTCCCCTATGGGCAACATCTATTCAGCCAGGCTGAATTGAAGTTTCCCCATGGAAACATCTATTCAGCCAGGCTGAATTGAAGTTTCCCCATGGAAACATCTATTTAGCCAGGCTGAATTGAAGTTTCCCCATGGAAACATCTCTTCAGCCAGGCTGAATTGAAGTTTCCCCTATGGGAAACATCTCTTCAGCCAGGCAGAATTGAAGTTTCTCCTATGGAAACATCTATACAGCCAGGCTGAATTGAAGTTCCCCCCATGGAAACATCTATTTAACCAGGCTGAATTGAAGTTTCCCTATGGAAAAATCTATTCAGCCAGGCTGAATTGAAGTTTCCCCTATGGGCAACATCTATTCAGCCAGGCTGAATTGAAGTTTCCCCATGGAAACATCTATTCAGCCAGGCTGAATTGAAGTTTCCCCATGGAAACATCTATTTAGCCAGGCTGAATTGAAGTTTCCCCATGGAAACATCTATTCATCCAGGCTTAATTGAAGTTTCCCCATGGATACATCTATTCAGCCAGGCTGAATTGAAATTTCCCCATGGAAACATCTATTGAATTGAAGTTTCCCCATGGAAACATCTATTCAGCCAGGCTGAATTGAAGTTTCCCCATGGAAACATCTATTCAGCCAGGCTGAATTGAAGTTTCCCCATGGAAACATCTATTCAGCCAGGCTGAATTGAAGTTTCCCCATGGAAACATCTATTCAGCCAGGCTGAATTGAAGTTTCCCCATGGAAACATCTATTCAGCCAGGCTGAATTGAAGTTTCCCCATGGAAACATCTATTCAGCCAGGCTGAAATGAAGTTTCCCCATGGAAACATCTATTCAGCCAGGCTGAATTGAAGTTTCCCCATGGAAACATCTATTCAGCCAGGCTGAATTGAAGTTTCCCCATGGAAACATCCATTCCGCCAGGCTGAATTGAAGTTTCCCCTATGGAAACATCTATTCAGCCAGGCTGAATTGAAGTTTCCCCTATGGAAACATCTATTCAGCCAGGCTGAATTGAAGTTTCCCCTATGGAAACATCTATTCAGCTAGGCTGAATTGAAGTTTCCCCTATGGAAACATCTATTGAGCCAGGCTGAATTGAAGTTTCCCCTATGGAAACATCTATTCAGCCAGGCTGAATTGAAGTTTCCCTTATGGAAACATCTATTCAGCCAAGCTGCATTGAAGTTTCCCCTATGTAAAAATCTATTCAGCCAGACTGAATTGAAGTTTCCCCTAATCAAACATTTATTCTGCCAGTCTGATTTTAAGTTTCCCCTATTGAACCGTCTATTCAGCCAGGCTGAATTGAAGTTTCCCCATGGAAACATCTATTCAGCCAGGCTGAATTGAAGTTTCCCCATGGAAACATCCATTCCGCCAGGCTGAATTGAAGTTTCCCCATGGAAACATCTATTCAGCCAGGCTGAATTGAAGTTTCCCCATGGAAACATCCATTCCGCCAGGCTGAATTGAAGTTTCCCCTATGGAAACATCTATTCAGCCAGGTTGAATTGAAGTTTCCCTATGGAAATATCTATTCAGCCAGTCTGAATTGAAGTTTCCCTATGGAAATATCTATTCAGCCAGGCTGAATTGAAGTTTCCCCTATGGAAACATCTATTCAGCCAGGCTTAATTGAAGTTTCCCCCATGGAAACATCTATTCAGCCATGCTGAATTAAAGTTTCCCCTATGGGAAACATCTATTCAGCCAAGCTGAATTGAAGTTTCCTCTATGGGAAACATCTCTTCAGCCAGGCTAAATTGAAGTTTCCCCTATGGGAAACATCTCTTCAGCCAGGCTGAATTGAAGTTTCCCCTATGGGAAACATCTATTCAGCCAGGCTGAATTGAAGTTTCCCCAATGGAAACATATATTCAGCCAGGCTGAATTGAAGTTTCCCACATGGAAACATCTATTCAGCCAGGCTGAATTGAAGTTTCCCTCATGGAAACATCTATTCAGCCAGGCTGAATTGAAGTTTCCCCCATGGAAAAATCTATTCAGACAGGCTGAATTAAAGTTTCCCCTATGGGAAACATCTCTTCAGCCAAGCTGAATTGAAGTTTCCTCTATGGGAAACATCTCTTCAGCCAGGCTGAATTGAAGTTTCCTCTATGGGAAACATCTCTTCAGCCAGGCTGAATTGAAGTTTCCCCTATGGGAAACATCTATTCAGCCAGGCTGAATTGAAGTTTCCCCAATGGAACCATCTATTCTGCCAGGCTGAATTGAAGTTTTCCCTAAGCCAGCATCTATTCAGCCAGGCTGAATTGAAGTTTCCACCATGAAAACATCTATTCAGCCAAGCTAAATTGAAGTTTCCCCTATGTAAACATCTATTCAGCCAGGCTGAATTGAAGTTTCCCCTAAGCAAACATCTATTCAGCCAGGCTGAACTGATATTTCCCCTATGGGAAACATCTATTCAGCCAGGCTGAATTGAAGTTTCTCCTATTGAAACATCTATTCAGCCAGACTGAATTGAAGTTTCCCCTATGGAAACATCTATTCAGCCAGGCTGAATTGTAGTTTCCCCTATGGAAACATCTATTCAGCCAGGCTGAATTGAAGTTTCCCCTATGAAAAAATCTATTCAACCAGGCTGATTTGAAGTTTCCCCTATGGAAACACCTATGGAACCAGGCTGAATTGAAGTTTCCCCTATGGAAACATCTATTCAGCCAGGCTAAATTGAAGTTTCCCCTATGAAAACATCTATTCAGCCAGGCTGAATTGAAGTTTCCCAGGCTGAATTGAAGTTTCCCCTATGAAAACATCTATTCAGCCTGGCTGAATAGATATTTCTCATAGGGGAAGCTTCAATTCAGCCTGATTGAATAGATGTTTCCCATAGAGGAAACTTCAATTCTGCCTGGCTGAATAGATGTTTCCATATGGGGAACTTAAATTCAGCTTGGCTAAATAGATGTTTCCATAGGGAAAACTTCAATTCAGCCTGGCTGAATAGATGTTTCCATAGGGGGAAACTTCAATTCAGCCAGGCTGAATAGTTGTTTCCATGGGGAAACATTAATTAGCCTGGCTGAATAAATGTTTCCGTAGGGGAAACTTCAATTCAGCTTTGCTGAAAAGATGTTTCCATAGGGGAAACTTCAATTCAGCCTGGCTGAATAGATGTTTCCATAGGGGAAACTTCAGGCTGAATAGATGCTTCCCATAAGAGAAACTTCACTTCAGCCAGGCTGAATAGATGCTTCCCATAGGTGAAATTTCAATTCAGCCAGACTGAATAGTTGTTTCCAGGGGGAAACAGCTGTTTCCCATAGGAGATACTTCAATTCTTACTGTCTGCTTTATAAAGATTACCTACAGGTCTTTGAAATTCGTCCTTGCTCCTTAAATCCTGTTCACTGCCATGTCATTTCAATCATCCACATAAACTTCTTTAGAAAAGCTTCATTTCTAAGGTATGACATTTGGATTTTACTGCAAGATCAAATAAACAGAAGCTAGACTCATAATCGACAAAGATGACTAAGAGGAAGGTAAGTTAAAAGTATAAAGAAAAAAACGAAAGCAAGACCAAAAACTAGTTGTCACTTTTGGTAACTCTATATCTGTTTGGTATAACTTTGTGTGATAAAATACCTGTGTGAAAACTGAAACTAGAAAAATATGGAAGAGCATTTGGTATTATAACTATATTTGTGTGTGTGATACTTAGTATATTTTCTTTTTTGACAAATAAACCCAACTCTTGATGCTCTTGTTTGTCTTCTTTCATACACCACTTTAACACTGTCCCTGAGCCATGGCTGTGCCATGAAGTATGAAATTCTTGACTGCATCACGGCACAACACAACCGGCGCATAATTTACCAATGTAAAATATTATAGAGCTGGTTAGGAGAGATATGTTTGTAGATATGCTGTAGTATGTTTGGCTTGATGCACGAGCTGCATTACATTATTTGAGACCAGTCAAGCGTATAAGTTATGTAAGCAGCGGCTCAGGATATGTGTGATGTGTGGGCACACATATAAAATCTAGTTAAACTCATAGGCAGGAATATCAGCAAATTATGTTGTCAAGGTTATTTACTATTTGGAAGGAATTGAGATGAAAAAATTTAGGTTTTAAAGGATTTTTTTTATAAATGTTTCAGGTTGTTGGGGATCAATTACATTTGATGGATTTTTTTTTACAATTGCTTTTGATTTGAATTATTTGGAGGCTATGTGAATGAAGAATAGAACCAGTGTAACCTGGAAAAAAATTATTTTTTAATATTATTCAAAAGAATGGCCCTGGCCCATTCGGAGGTAAGCGTTCAAAAACATTTTTTTCTTATTCCGCCTCATATTAGTTTCGACCCTAAAACAAAATTTCTTTTAATTTTCAATACCAAATTTAACTTTATTAGAAAACAAAAAATACCTACCATCCTTCCAACATAAGGAATTATATTTAAAACATATTTTTTTAAATAATTCCTTTCAACCTCTCAGAGTTACACATGTAATTTGTCTTATGTGGTTGTAAGCTTTAGCTTTATCACCTTTGGTTTATTCTATTTTAATTAAAAAAAAAAAAAAAAACAAAAAAGCATATCTTTCTCCCTTCATTTTGAGAGAAAATGAAACTACAAATTACACACACACATTCTTACACAAAAACACAGTCACAATGCAAATAACTAAACAAATTATTTTCAGTTAACAACAATTTCTGTATTCTCAAGCAACAAAAACAATTTTTCATAAAACAAAACCATAAATTCTTTTCATTTTTTTTTTCGTCCCCTATCTCCTGCATGTTGTGTCCGCAGCAGATAAACGAAAGAGTAAAAGTGAAGTTTTTGAAACAAATCTGACAGAAAGAAATATTTCATATGCAAAACCTAATCAAATCTTCAGGTAAATGGAAACAAGTAACAACAGCAAATAAGTTTGGCCGGACTGGTTGCCCTTTACCAAAAAGAATATGATAATGGAAAGAGAGACCAATGTTATATACATTGGTTTACTCTGCTTTACAATCCTCAGATATAGGAAATCAGGGACGAAAACTGTACCTTGTCACCTGTAGGAATGATTTCCTTTATAAAAAACAAAAAAATTTCCGAAAGACAAGGATCCTCCTATTAACCCTTCCTCTAAGAAAGGGTTTTTCTAAAAACCCTTCCTTTTAGAAAGGGTGCTTCTATAGATCCTTTCTGAAAGAAAGGGTGCTTTTATAGACTCATTCTGTAAAAAGGATGCTTCTGTAGACCTTTTCTGTAAGAAAGGGTGCTTCTACAGACCATTTCTGTAGGAAAGGGTGCTTCTTTAGACCCTTTCTGTGCTTCTATAGACCCTTCTGAAAGAATGGGTGCTTCTATGGACCCTTTCTGTAAGAATGGGTGCTTCTATGGAGCCTCTCTGTAAGAAAGAGTGATTATATAGACCCTTTCTCTAGGAAAGGGTGCTTCTATAGACCCTTTCTGTAGGAATGGATGCTTCTATGGACCCTTTATGTAGAAAAGGGTGCTTCTATAGACCCTTTATGTAGGAAAGGGTGCGTCTATAGACCGCTTTTGTAGGAATGGGTGCTTCTGAAAACCTTTTCTGTAGGAAAGGGTGTTTCTATAGACCCTTTCTGCCAGAATGGGTGCTTCTATAGACCCTTTCTGTAAGAATTGGTGCTTCTATAGACCCTCTCTGTAAGAAAGAGTGATTATATAGACCCTTTCTCTAGGAAAGGGATGCTTCTATGGACCCTTTCTATGGAAAAGGGTGCTTCTATAGACCCTTTTGTGTAGGAAAGGGTCCATAGAAGCATCCATTCCTACAGAATGGGTCCATAGAAGCATCCATTCCTACAGAAAGGATCTATAGAAGCACCCTTTCCTAGAGAAAGGGTCTATATAATCACTCTTTCTTACAGAGAGGGTCTATAGAAGCACCCATTCTTACAGAAAGGGTCTATAGAAGCAACCATTCTGGCAGAAAGGGTCTATAGAAACACCCTTTCCTACAGAAAAGGTTTTCAGAAGCACCCATTCTACAGAAGGGGTCTATTGAAGCACCCATTCTTTCAGAAGGGTCTATAGACCCTTTATGTAGGAGAGGGTGCTTCAATAGACCCTTTATTTAGGAGAGGGTGCTTCTATAGACCTTTTCTTTAGGAAAGGATGCTTCTATAGACCCTTTCTTGAAAAATGGTGCTTCTATAGACCCTTTCTTTAGGAGAGGGTGTTCCCTTAAACCCTTTCTGTAGGAAAGGGTGCTCCTTTAAACCCCTTCTGTAGGAAAGGGTGTTCCTTTAAACCCCTTCTGTAGGAAAGGGTGCTCCTTTAAACCCTTTGTGTAGGAAAGGGTGCTCCTTTAAACCCTTTCTGTAGGAAAGGGTGCTACTTTAAACCCTTTCTGTAGGAAAGGGTGCTACTTTAAACCCTTTCTGTAGGAAAGGGTGCTCCTTTAAACCCTTTCTGTAGGAAAGGGTGCTCCTTTAAACCCTTTCTGTAGGAAAGGGTGCTCCTTTAAACCCTTTCTGTAGGAAAGGGTGCTCCTTTAAACCCTTTCTGTAGGAAAGGGTGCTCCTTTAAACCCTTTCTGTAGGAAAGGGTGCTCCTTTAAACCCTTTCTGTAGGAAAGGGTGCTCCTTTAAATCCTTTCTGTACCAAAGGGTGCTCCTTTAAACCCTTTCTGTACGAAAGGGTGCTCCTTTAAACCCTTTCTGTACGAAAGGGTGCTCCTTTAAACCCTTTCTGTACGAAAGGGTGCTCCTTTAAACCCTTTCTGTACGAAAGGGTGCTCCTTTAAACCCTTTCTGTACGAAAGGGTGCTCCTTTAAACCCTTTCTGTACGAAAGGGTGCTCCTTTAAACCCTTCCTGTACGAAAGGGTGCTCCTTTAAACCCTTCCTGTACGAAAGGGTGCTCCTTTAAACCCTTTCTGTACGAAAGGGTGCTCCTTTAAACCCTTTCTGTACGAAGGGTGCTCCTTTAAACCCTTTCTGTACGAAAGCGTGCTCCTTCAAACCCTTTCTGTACGAAGGGTACTCCTTTAAAACCTTTCTGTACGAAGGGTACTCCTTTAAACCCTTTCTGTACGAAAGGGTGCTCCTTTAAACCCTTTCTGTACGAAAGGGTGCTCCTTTAAACCCTTTCTGTACGAAAGGGTGCTCCTTTAAACCCTTTCTGTACGAAAGGGTGCTCCTTTAAACCCTTTCTGTACGAAAGGGTGCTCCTTTAAACCCTTTCTGTACGAAAGGGTTCTCCTTTAAACCCTTTCTGTACGAAAGGGTGCTCCTTTAAACTCTTTCTGTAGGAAAGGGTGCTCCTTTAAACCCTTTCTATAGGAAAGGGTGCTCCTTTAAACCCTTTCTGTACGAAAGGGTGCTCCTTTAAACCCTTTCTGTACGACAGGGTGCTCCTTTAAACCCTTTCTGTACGAAAGGGTGCTCCTTTAAAACCTTCCTGTACGAAAGGGTGCTCCTTTATACCCTTTCTGTACGAAAGGGTGCTCCTTTAAACCCTTTCTGTACGAAAGGGTGCTCCTTTAAACCCTTTCTGTACGAAAGGGTGCTCCTTTAAACTCCTTTCTGTACGAAAGGGTGCTCCTTTAAACCCTTTCTGTACGAAAGGGTGCTCCTTTAAACCCTTTCTGTACGAAAGGGTGCTCCTTTAAACCCTTTCTGTACGAAAGGGTGCTCCTTTAAACCCTTTCTGTACGAAAGGGTGCTCCTTTAAACTCTTTCTGTACGAAAGGGTGCTGCTTGAAACCCTTTCTGTGCGAAAGGGTGCTCCTTTAAACCCTTTCTGTACCAAAGGGTGCTCCTTTAAACCCTTTCTGTACGAAAGGGTGCTCCTTTAAACCCTTTCTGTACGAAAGGGTGCCCCTTTAAACCCTTTCTGTACGAAAGGGTGCTCCTTTAAACCCTTTCTTTAGGAATGGGTGCTCCTTTAAACCCTTTCTTTAGGAAAGGGTGCTCCTTTAAACCCTTTCTGTAGGAAAGGGCGCTCCTTTAAACCCTTTCTGTAGGAAAGGGTGCTCCTTTAAACCCTTTCTGTAGGAAAGGGTGCTCCATAAAACCCTTTCTTTAGAAAAGGGTGCTCCTTTAAACCCTTTCTGTACGAAAGGGTGCTCCTTTAAACCCTTTCTGTAGGAAAGGGTGCTCCTTTAAACCCTTTCTGTAGGAATGTGTGCTCCTTTAAACCCTTTCTGTAGGAATGGGTGCTCCTTTAAACCCTTTCTTTAGGAAAGGGTGCGTCTATAGACCCTTTCTGTAGGAAAGGGTGCGTCTATAGACCCTGTCTGTAGGAAAGGGTGCGTCTATAGACCCTGTCTGTAGGAAAGGGTGTGTCTATAGACCCTTTCCGTAAGAATGTGCGTTTCTATAGACCCTTTATGTAAGAATGGGTGCTTCTATAGACCCTTTCCGTAGGAATGGGTGCTTCTGTAGACCTTTCCTCTTAGAAAGGTGATTCTTCTTCTTCTTTCACGAAAGGTTGCTTCTATAGACTCTATAAACCCTTCTTCTAAGAAAGGGTTCTTCTGTAAACCCTTCCTCTAAGAAAGGGAGCTTTATAAACCCTTCCCTAAGAAAGGGTGCTCCTATAAACTCTTCCTCTAAGAAAGGGTACTCCTATAAACCCTTCCTCTAAGAAAGGGTAATTTTATAAACCCTTGCTCTAAGAATGGGTACTTCTATAAACCCTTCAGCTCGTTTATAGGGACCTGCTTGAACTCGTATATAAAGACGCCCTTCAACTCATCTATGTCAGCAAAATACAAAGAAATCCGTCCTCATTTCCAAATAAGATATTGCATATAAAACCATCAGCATTTGTTAGTGGTACTCCTCAGAAAAGTTATGTTTAATTATTCACAGTTATGAAGAGAAAAACGGAAAAAAAGCAACTTACCTCTTTTCGTATTTATTTCAGTTTTACCACATTTGTCTAGAAAAGTTGCAAACCCATGATAAACTAACAACAGCAATAACTTTATTGTAACTTTTGGGTTAGTTTGGTTGTGTGTGTGTGGTGTTCTCCCTTTTTTTGGTATGTTGCTGATAAACCATAAACCTTGAATGACAAAAGAAAAATTGTTTCATATTATATTGTCATTTTGGAGAAAGGGTAAATAATTTTTGGTGAGATGGTCGGTAAATAGTCGGTAAATATTATTTTCTTCTAAGCGAAACGACGCCCTTCACAGCGACTGTAATGAAGGATTTCAATTCGACTTTAAGAGCGTTTATCGTGGTTTATATAAACGGACCTGTTTACCATTATAGAATATGCATTTATATACGCTGAAACTGGCATAAAAACAAACAGTTCAGTATGTCTGTAGACACCCCCTCAACGTGGCTGTTTTAAATGACAAGCCTATAGGGACTTCCACCTCGACTATGCATATCTTACAGCCAACAAAGCCACCCTTTCTACATTTTCCCGAGACTCCGTTTAGAGTATTTATTTGTTTTTGGAAAAAATATTTTGTCATCATAAATTTTTCACACATTCATGAGATTCTCTGTTCTCGTCTATCTCTGAGTCCTTATATTTTGCAAATTGTTGTTGTTAGCATTTCAAAAAAATATGTCGAAAAGTGTTTCCAAGATATGCAGACTTGGACTCTGGCATTATCACTAACCATAGAAAGTAGGAAAACCAAAAACTACAAACTAAACCAAATAAAAATGAAATATTAGAAATAGTAACTATCCATCCGTAGCCCAGCCCCTCTTCCATGGATTGGGTGGTAAAAATGCCATTCAGGTGAAATAATAAATAAAAACACATATTTATTACTACATTCATGTATTGCTCTTGTTGTTGTTTCTCTTGTTGCTTATTTTACATTCAACTATCACACTTGGGTCATACTTCATCTCTTTAGCTTAGCTCTTATAGTGATTTCCCTCTAAAAGGGTCACCTAAGGTAGGTTAAAATAAAATTTCTTCATTTTTCGAAATAATTTTTCATGTCTTCTTTCAGCAGAACACAGAGAACCCATTTATCAAGAGATTAAAAATAATTTTCCTCTTTACCAGACCACAGAACATAGCATTGAGGGGGGAATTGTGTGGCATACAAAAATATGTTTAAATTAAAAAAGCAAAAAACAAATTAAACAGGAAATAATTGAACATTTTCTGAAAAGTGAATTTATGGTTACTTGTGGTGACTAATTGAAAAAGAAGGAAGATTATGGGCATTACACGTAGGTGGGTGACATGGAGAGGAAATATTCCAAATGTAACATGTAAGCCTAACACAAAGTTGAATTACACAGAAATGTAATATGGGCCTATAAAACCCTTGGTAGAGAAACTTTTAATAAACTATCAAAGATACCCTAAAGGGAGACGAAATGAAACATGCATTCACAGACGAGCTGAAGCACGCTTCTACATAGGTCTTTATAGACGCTCTGACGAGCTGTAGGTCGTCTTTATAGATGAGCTGTATGTGGTCTTTATAGAGGAGTAGCTGTAGGTCCTCTTTATAGACGAGAAGCTCGTGTTGTTGTTGTTGTAACAGTGTTTGTTATTATGTTTGTGTGCTCGTTCTTTTGTTCAATCTGGCTCTGGGTCAATCTCCAGTTCCAGGAAAGTGGCTGCTTCGACGGGATGTAACCACAAATCTACTGGAGTTAGATGAGTAGGGTTTGCTGGACAGTTGAAAAGGTGTTTTGTTTCGTGCGGGCCCATGCCACATACTGGGCAGATGCCTCCTCATGTAGATGGTCCACTGAAGATTTGAGGAGGCACCCTGTTGCTGTTCTCAGGGCGGCATTCTGGCAATTTTGAATCTTTTTCCAATTCGTATCACATAATCTCGGGGACCAGACTGGCGCCGCATAGCTTACCACAGACCGACCTATCATGTTATATGTGGTCAACAAGGTTTCTTTATCTGCACTCCAAGTGCTGCCGGCTAGGGACTTGAGGACCTTGTTCCTACTTTTCAGTTTGCAGATAGCTGCGGCGTGCGCGCACGACGTGAAAGTAGTGTCGAATGTGACCCCTAAAATTTTGGGGCAGTTTGTGGTCGGAATTCTGCTACCTTCGACCACGACATTCAAATCTCTTCCAAACTGCGCTGTCCATGTGGTGAACAGAGTGGCTGTTGATTTCGTGGCGGAAATCTGCATATTCCTCGAATGGAAAAAGGTGGTAAGATCGGTTAAATAGTTGTTCAGTCCCTCACAGATGTCATCAGGATAGGTACCTGAAGCCAGGATCGTGCAATCATCCGCATACGTTACGATCTCGATGCCGTCTGGAGGCGGCGGAATACAGGAGTGGTAGAGGTTAAACAGTTCCGGAGATATCACGACACCTTGGTGAACTCCCTGTTTCACTATACGGGGTTTGGACTTCTTGTTCCTGAATTCAACGTACGACTTGCATCCACACATATAATTGACTATCCAACGTTTCAAGCTTGGCCGGAGGGTTGTCTGCTCAATGTCCTCAAACAGCGTGGAGTGCCTGACTGTATCAAAGGCTTTTGATAAGTCAAGCGCCACCATCACTGTTCTGTCGCACGGCCGTCTCTGGTTGAGTCCTTTACAAATATGTGTGGTAATGGCGTGCAGAGCAGTTGTCGTGCTGTGCTGCTTACGGAATCCATGCTGATGATCGGCACTTGATAGATATTTCTGATACTGGGGAGGACTAAGGCCTCAAGGGTCTTTGCTACGGGCGACAAAAACAAATCGTCCTGTACGATTCACTTTTGGTGGCATCCTTGCCGGGCTTCCGTAGTGGGACCACCCTGCCCATTTTCCAGACTTCGGGAACAATGAGGTTGGATAGCGACAAGTTGAGAACTTTAGTGAGATACTCCACTCCCGGCTCATCCAGCTGCTTCAGCATTACCATGGATATTCCATCAGGGCCCAACGCTTTGGATGATTTAGCGTTCATGATGGCATTAGCAACATCATCCATTGTAAAACTGTGGTGGTTCCTCCTCGGCAGGAAGAGATCTGATGCGACGTAATACTCTTCTCTTCGCCCAGTCACTCTCGGGGTGTTCGACAAACTGTCGATTGAAATAACATACGCACCTCTTCGGGTCAGTCAACGTAACGTCGCCAAACGTGACTGAGGTCCTATCTTCCCTTCTTCCAGGGTTCAAGAGTGACTTTACCGTTGCCCACAATTCACCTATACAGGCTCCAATGTTGCAACTCTTCAGATGATTTAACCACGTGTTTCGTTTGTGCTCGCCGACCAGCCTGTTAACTTCCAGTGTCAGCAGCCTGGCTCTGGGGTCATTGGGGTTGGTTAGGCGAAGCTCATCACGCTCATTTGCTAATCCCGTCGCCTCTGCTGGGAAGTTTGGTTTTACTTTGGGTATTCGACCAGCAGGGATATGGCGAGCGGCTGCAGCAGTGATGATGTCTCGGAACGTCCTTTCCGCTACCCCAACGTCGACGATTGACGAATATGCGGCGTTCAGAGGTAATGAAATCGGGAGGTCTGCTAATGGAGACAATTATGAGGAGATGGTCTGATCCAAGGTAAATGACGGATTGCCAGGTAACGTCATTTGTCAGACCAGGTGACACGATGGTTATGTCTGGCGAGCTGTAACACTCTCCTCTAATTCTGGTAGGGGCGTCCTCATTGACCGTTCAAAACGTAGAGCTGTCAATCTGCTAAGCCAGCCCTGTACCTCTCTGGTCGTTTCCGAGGGCCGAATGCCACATCTCATGATGCGCATTAAAGTCCCCCAGGACCAGACGATTACGACCTTCCAAAAGCGGGCTAATGTTAAGCACGTAATCTGAGATATCGCTATTTCTCGGCGGGATGTATACGTTCAGCAACTCTGTCTCGGCAGTTCCACACCTGACTGCTACCCCCATACATTCCATGTACGGGTCATCAGAGGCAGGCTCAAGCGAGATAGGTCTGTATTGGACAGACTGTTGCAATAGGAAATCTAATCCCCCACTTCTGGCGCGATCTTTCCTTAGCACATTGTAACCATCACAATGTTGTAAGCTACAGATGTGGTTGAGCTTGGTTTCTTGCACCGCTTTATAGACGAACTGATCACGTCTTTATAAACGAGCTGAAGCAAATCTTTATAGACGAGCTGTAGCACGTCTTTATAGACGAGCACGTTTTTATAGACGTGCTGATGCACGTCTTTATGGACGAGCTGAAGCACGTCTTTATATACGAGCTGAAGCACGTCTTTATATACGAACTGATGCATATCTTTATAGACGAGCTGAAGCACGTCTTTATTGCTGAAGCACATCTTTATAGACGAGCTGAAGCTGACGTGCTGAAGCACGTCTTCGTCTCTAAAGACGAGCTTAAGGTCGTCTATATAGACGAGGTAAAGCAAGTCTCTTGAGGTGTTCTATAGACAAAAAGATCTCTTGAGGTCCTAAGTGGTGAGACACAAGACCTCCTGAGGTCTTCTAGAGACAGAAATCCACCTTCGGTATTGTACGAAGAAAAGACCACAAGAAGACTTCCATAAACTGATGTTCTCGAGCTGAAGCACGTCTTTGTAGACGAGCTGAAGCACGTCTTTATAGACGAGCTAAAGCATGTCTCTATAGACGAGCTGAAGCACCTCTCTATAGACGAGCTGAAGCACCTCTCTATAGACGAGCTGAAGCACGTCTTTATAGACGAGCTGAAACACGTCTTTATAGACGAGCTGAAACACGTCTTTATAGATGAGCTGAAACACGTCTTTATAGTCAAGCTGAAGCACGTCTTTATAGACGAGCTGAACAACGTCTTTATAGACGAGCTGAAGCACGTCTTTACAGACGAGCTGAAGCACGTCTTTATAGACGAGCTGAAGCACGTCTTTATAGACGAGCTGAAGCACGTCTTTATAAACGAGCTGAAGCACGTCTTTATAGACGAGCTGAAGCACGTCTTTAGAGACGAGCTGAAGCACGTCTTTATAGACGAGCTGAAGCACGTCTTTATAGACGAGCTGAAGCACGTCTTTATACCTTCAGGTCTTCCATAGACAGAAGAAGACCTCTAAAAGCAGACAAGATCTCCCATATACGTTAACGTGACTGCAACAACAACATATGTTCTCCTTATTCTCATCTGTCGTGGTTTAGCAAAGGAAAGACTCGCTCAGAGAGACTAATGCACAAAATATTTTGAGCACCACCGTCTTAAAGCCAAGACCTTTTGACCTCTAGATTCCTTTAATAGACTGAAGAAGACATCATGAGGTATTTCACAGACAGAAAAGGACCTACTGATGTTTTCTAGAAACCGAAGAAGGCCTCCTCAGGCAGAAGAAGATTTCTGGAAGTGTTTTAAAGAATGAAGAAAACCTCTTTATTTCTTCTAAAATCAGAAGAAGGCTTCTCTAGACAGAAGAAAATCTTTTTAAGTCTTCTAAAAACAAAAGAGGAAATCTCCCCTATACGCGATTTGAAGATTCCACATTTCAACAATCCATTCCACTAGGATGGAGAAAATTCCTATGTTGCTTAGAGTTTTATGGATTAATTCAAGAATTATATTATTGAAGGTCTCCTATCGATATCGAAAAGGACAGTCATAGTAAAGTTTGAAATGTCTATCTTCTTCTCAACTTGCCCATAAGAAATGTTGACTGGCCTTAAATTTGTCCACCAGGATTTTAAAGCTTTCTGAACCATTGTTGGCACCATACCTTGCAGTCCCGGCTATTTATACGGGTGAAAACTGTTAATCGCTCATCGAATTATTGGGAGGCTTGCAATTCTTTCTATCAGCTGTTCATCCTCTTCAGTGCGGAATTGGTTATGGCTTGCTATACGCAGGTCAACATGAAAATCCATGCAACCTGGGAAGTGAAGCCCTGCTAGTAGATTTAAAGTCTCTAGTTCATTGTTAGTCCACGTACCGTCCACTCCGCTTATAGATATTGGGAAAAGTATCATCCTGTGATCCGAGAAAGACCATTTAGGTGAGTACGTAAAGTAAGTAATTAGAATCTGACAGCACGATTTTCTGACATGGTCAAAATAGCTTTTTTAACGGGGATTAGGTTATATTTTCTTCATCATGAGAATGGAGGGTAAGACTACACTAAACCTTTTTTTAAAGTTTTTCATGATGTTTTTTCTCTTTTTTATAAATTTTCTCTGACATTTCAATACTTCAAACGACACATTTAATCAAGAAAGTTCAGTTCAAGAGCAACACTAATCCCCATCCTCTATTAGTTTTACTTCCCTTAGTTTTCAAAGAGTTGCTGTAGATTTTTTCATACAAGGGCCTTAGCTTTGGCCACGCATAGATTGGTTAGTTGGACACCTTAAATTTCACAGAAAAAAAAGAAACTCCACTTCTGGCTAATAAAGTTAAAAACTAAGTTTAATTGACATTTTAGACATTTTTCTTATATCCCTTTTTCTTGGGTTTCTTTTTTCTTTACAAAGCCAGTGAACGATAAGATTGTTCACCTTCTTATTGCAAAAATGTCACTTAGATGAAAGACATTATTAGTGTCAACCAGCAAGAACTTGGTCATTGGTTTTGTCGGTGGGTGTGTGAGTAGTGTAATGGAAGAAAGGTTAAGTTAATGTGTCAAATGTTAAGTTTTTGATTTCGATTGTGGTGATAAGAGAACATTTATTTAAGGTTAGAGTTGGAAATTAGTTTTTGATCCTTTGGCTACTTTAAGAAGAGATGTGAAAGGAGATGCAATCGAAAGTAATTTCTATAGGAAAAGCTAAATATTCTTGCAAAGATATGAACGATTTTTTTTTTATTTTTAGAGAATAATTTTTCCACGCAACCAAAGACCCCAAAGCGTGCATTTTTAAAGAATATTTTTTCCAGGCAGCAACAGACCAAAAAACTTGGATTTTTAGAGAATATTTTTCTAAGGTAAACACATACCACAAAGGGTGGATTTTTAAAGATTTTTTTCCAAGAATATTTTTTCCAGCCAGCAACAGACCAAAAAACTTGGATTTTTAGAGAATATTTTTCCAAGGTAAACACATACCACAAAGGGTGGATTTTTAAAGATTTTTTTCCAAGGTTAACACCAAACACAATGCGTGGATTTTTAAATAATATTTTCCAAGGATTTTTTAAGAATATTTTCCAAGGTAAACACAGACCACAAAGCGTGGATTTTTAAAGAATATTTTCCAAGGATTTTTAAAGAATATTTTCCAAGGTAAATACAGACCACAAAGCGTGGATTTTTAAAGAATATTTTCCAAGGTAAACACAGACCACAAAGCGTGGATTTTTAAAGAATATTTTCCAAGGATTTTTAAAGAATATTTTCCAAGGTAAACACAGACCACAAAGCGTGGATTTTTAAAGAATATTTTCCAAGGTAAACACAGACCACAAAGCGTGGATTTTTAAAGAATATTTTCCAAGGATTTTTAAAGAATATTTTCCAAGGTAAACACAGACCACAAAGCGTGGATTTTTAAAGAATATTTTCAAAGGATTTTTAAAGAATATTTTCCAAGGTAAACACAGACCACAAAGCGTGGATTTTTAAAGAATATTTTCCAAGAATTTTTAAAGAATATTTTCCAAGGTAAACACAGACCACAAAGCGTGGATTTTTAAAGAATATTTTCCAAGGATTTTTAAAGAATATTTTCCAAGGTAAACACAGACCACAAAGCGTGGATTTTTAAAGAATATTTTCCAAGGATTTTTAAAGAATATTTTCCAAGGTAAACACAGACCACAAAGCGTGGATTTTTAAAGAATATTTTCCAAGGATTTTTAAAGAATATTTTCCAAGGTAAACACAGACCACAAAGCGTGGATTTTTAAAGAATATTTTCCAAGGATTTTTAAAGAATATTTTCCAAGGTAAACACAGACCACAAAGCGTGGATTTTTAAAGAATATTTTCCAAGGATTTTTAAAGAATATTTTCCAAGGTAAACACAGACCACAAAGCGTGGATTTTTAAAGAATATTTTCCAAGGATTTTTAAAGAATATTTTCCAAGGTAAACACAGACCACAAAGCGTGTATTTTTAAAGAATATTTTCCAAGGATTTTTAAAGAATATTTTCCAAGGTAAACACAGACCACAAAGCGTGGATTTTTAAAGAATATTTTCCAAGGATTTTTAAAGAATATTTTCCAAGGTAAACACAGACCACAAAGCGTGGATTTTTAAAGAATATTTTCCAAGGATTTTTAAAGAATATTTTCCAAGGTAAACACAGACCACAAAGCGTGGATTTTTAAAGAATATTTTCCAAGGATTTTTAAAGAATATTTTCCAAGGATTTTTAAAGAATATTTTCCAAGGTAAACACAGACCACAAAGCGTGGATTTTTAAAGAATATTTTCCAAGGATTTTTAAAGAATATTTTCCAAGGTAAACACAGACCACAAAGCGTGGATTTTTAAAGAATATTTTCCAAGGATTTTTAAAGAATATTTTCCAAGGTAAACACAGACCACAAAGCGTGGATTTTTAAAGAATATTTTCCAAGGTAAACACAGACCACAAAGCGTGGATTTTTAAAGAATATTTTCCAAGGTAAACACAGACCACAAAGCGTGGATTTTTAAAGAATATTTTCCAAGGTAAACACAGACCACAAAGCGTGGATTTTTAAAGAATATTTTCCAAGGTAAACACAGACCACAAAGCGTGGATTTTTAAAGAATATTTTCCAAGGTAAACACAGACCACAAAGCGTGGATTTTTAAAGAATATTTTCCAAGGTAAACACAGACCACAAAGCGTGGATTTTTAAAGAATATTTTCCAAGGTAAACACAGACCACAAAACGTGGATTTTTAAAGAATATTTTCCAAGGATTTTTAAAGAATATTTTCCAAGGTAAACACAGACCACAAAGCGTGGATTTTTAAAGAATATTTTCCAAGGATTTTTAAAGAATATTTTCCAAGGTAAACACAGACCACAAAGCGTGGATTTTTAAAGAATATTTTCCAAGGTAAACACAGACCACAAAGCGTGGATTTTTAAAGAATATTTTCCAAGGATTTTTAAAGAATATTTTCCAAGGTAAACACAGACCACAAAGCGTGGATTTTTAAAGTATATTTTCCAAGGTAAACACAGACCACAAAGCGTGGATTTTTAAAGAATATTTTCCAAGGATTTTTAAAGAATATTTTCCAAGGTAAACACAGAACACAAAGCGTGGATTTTTAAAGAATATTTTCACAAGGATTTTTAATGAATATTTTCCAAGGTAAACACAGACCACAAAGCGTGGATTTTTAAAGAATATTTTCACATGGATTTTTAATGAATATTTTCCAAGGTAAACACAGACCACAAAGCGTGGATTTTTAGAGAATATTTTCCAAGGTAAACACAGACCACAAAGCGTGGATTTTTAAAGAATATTTTCACATGGATTTTTAATGAATATTTTCCAAGGTAAACACAGACCACAAAGCGTGGATTTTTAAAGAATATTTTCCAAGGTAAACACAGACCACAAAGCGTGGATTTTTACAGTATATTTTCCAAGGTAAACACAGACCACAAAGCGTGGATTTTTAAAGTATATTTTCCAAGGTAAACACAGACCACAAAGCGTGGATTTTTAAAGTATATTTTCCAAGGTAAACACAGACCACAAAGCGTGGATTTTTAAAGTATATTTTTCAAGGTAAACACAGACCACAAAGCGTGGATTTTTAAAGTATATTTTCCAAGGTAAACACAGACCACAAAGCGTGGATTTTTAAAGTATATTTTTCAAGGTAAACACAGACCACAAAGCGTGGATTTTTAAAGTATATTTTCCAAGGTAAACACAGACCACAAAGCGTGGATTTTTAAAGTATATTTTTCAAGGTAAACACAGACCACAAAGCGTGGATTTTTAAAGTATATTTTCCAAGGTAAACACAGACCACAAAGCGTGGATTTTTAAAGAATATTTTCACATGGATTTTTAATGAATATTTTCCAAGGTAAACACAGACCACAAAGCGTGGATTTTTAAAGAATATTTTCCAAGGTAAACACAGACCACAAAGCGTGGATTTTTAAAGAATATTTTCCAAGGTAAACACAGACCACAAAGCGTGGATTTTTAAAGTATATTTTCCAAGGTAAACACAGACCACAAAGCGTGGATTTTTAAAGTATATTTTCCAAGGTAAACACAGACCACAAAGCGTGGATTTTTAAAGTATATTTTTCAAGGTAAACACAGACCACAAAGCGTGGATTTTTAAAGTATATTTTCCAAGGTAAACACAGACCACAAAGCGTGGATTTTTAAAGTATATTTTTCAAGGTAAACACAGACCACAAAGCGTGGATTTTTAAAGTATATTTTCCAAGGTAAACACAGACCACAAAGCGTGGATTTTTAAAGTATATTTTTCAAGGTAAACACAGACCACAAAGCGTGGATTTTTAAAGTATATTTTCCAAGGTAAACACAGACCACAAAGCGTGGATTTTTAAAGTATATTTTTCAAGGTAAACACAGACCACAAAGCGTGGATTTTTAAAGAATATTTTCCAAGGATTTTTAAAGAATATTTTCCAAGGTAAACACAAACCACAAAGCGTGGATTTTTAAAGAATATTTTCCAATGATTTTTAAAGAATATTTTCCAAGGTAAACACAGACCACAAAGCGTGGATTTTTAAAGAATATTTTCCAATGATTTTTAAAGAATATTTTCCAAGGTAAACACAGACCACAAAGCGTGGATTTTTAAAGAATATTTTCCAAGGTAAACACAGACCACAAAGCGTGGATTTTTAAAGAATATTTTCCAAGGTAAACACAGACCACAAAGCGTGGATTTTTAAAGAATATTTTCCAAGGTAAACACAGACCACAAAGCGTGGATTTTTAAAGAATATTTTCCAAGGTAAACACAGACCACAAAGCGTGGATTTTTAAAGAATATTTTCCAAGGTAAACACAGACCACAAAGCGTGGATTTTTAAAGAATATTTTCCAAGGTAAACACAGACCACAAAGCGTGGATTTTTAAAGAATATTTTCCAAGGTAAACACAGACCACAAAGCGTGGATTTTTAAAGAATATTTTCCAAGGTAAACACAGACCACAAAGCGTGGATTTTTAAAGAATATTTTCCATGGATTTTTAAAAAATATTTTCCAAGGTAAACACAGACCACAAAGGGTGGATTTTTAAAGTATATTTTCCAAGGTAAACACAGACGACAAAGCGTGGATTTTTAAAGAATATTTTCCAAGGTAAACACAGACCACAAAGCGTGGATTTTTAAAGAATATTTTCCAAGGTAAACACAGACCACAAAGCGTGGATTTTTAAAGAATATTTTCCAAGGATTTTTAAAGAATATTTTCCAAGGTAAACACAGACCACAAAGCGTGGATTTTTAAAGAATATTTTCCAAGGTAAACACAGACCACAAAGCGTGGATTTTTAAAGAATATTTTCCAAGGTAAACACAGACCACAAAGCGTGGATTTTTAAAGAATATTTTCCAAGGTAAACACAGACCACAAAGCCTGGATTTTTAATGAATATTTTCCAAGGTAAACACAGACCACAAAGCGTGTTTTTTTAAAGAATATTTTCCAAGATAAACACAGACCACAAAGCGTGGTTTTTTAAAGAATATTTTCCATGGATTTTTAAAGAATATTTTCCAAGGTAAACACAGACCACAAAGCGTGGTTTTTTAAAGAATATTTTCCATGGATTTTTAAAGAATATTTTCCAAGGTAAACACAGACCACAAAGCGTGGTTTTTTAAAGAATATTTTCCATGGATTTTTAAAGAATATTTTCCAAGGTAAACACAGACCACAAAGCGTGGTTTTTTAAAGAATATTTTCCAAGATAAACACAGACCACAAAGCGTGGTTTTTTAAAGAATATTTTCCATGGATTTTTAAAGAATATTTTCCAAGGTAAACACAGACCACAAAGCGTGGATTTTTAAAGAATATTTTCCAAGGATTTTTAAAGAATATTTTTCAAGATAAACACAGACCACAAAGCGTGGATTTTTAAAGAATATTTTCCAAGGATTTTTAAAGAATATTTTTCAAGGTAAACACAGACCACAAAGGGTGGTTTTTTAAAGAATATTTTCCAAGATAAACACAGACCACAAAGCGTGGTTTTTTAAAGAATATTTTCCATGGATTTTTAAAGAATATTTTTCAAGGTAAACACAGACCACAAAGGGTGGTTTTTTAAAGAATATTTTCCAAGATAAACACAGACCACAAAGCGTGGTTTTTTAAAGAATATTTTCCATGGATTTTTAAAGAATATTTTCCAAGGTAAACACAGACCACAAAGCGGGGTTTTTAAAGAATATTTTCCAAGGATTTTTAAAGAATATTTTCCAAGGTAAACACAGACCACAAAGCTTGGATTTTTAAAGAATATTTTCCAAGGATTTTTAAAGAATATTTTCCAAGGTAAACACAGACCACAAAGCTTGGATTTTTAAAGAATATTTTCAAAGGATTTTTAAACAATATTTTTCAAAGTAAACACAGACCACAAAGCGTGGATTTTTAAAGAATATTTTCCAAGGATTTTTAAAGAATATTTTCCAAAGTAAACACAGACCACAAAGCGTGGATTTTTAAAGAATATTTTCCAATGTAAACACAGACAACGAATCGTGGCTCTATAAAGAATTTTTCCAAGGTCAACTCAGACAATGAATCGTGGATCTTTAAAGAATTTTTCCAAGACATTCGCAGACCCCAAACGTGGATTTTTAAAGAATAATTTCCAAGACATTCACAGACAACAAAGAATGGATTTTTAAAGAATCTTTTTGCAGGCATCCATAGCTTATCCTGGTTTAAGAAGAGCCATATCAGCAATTGTTTCGATATTCCTTACTTATCCTATAATAAATTTCAACAATTTCTTGCTTAAGTATCATGGCCAAAAATTTGCTCTCATCTCGTCAAGATGTAGTGCTGTCAGAGTGTGGCCAATGTAACAACGACAAACAAAAAAATTAAAACGGCATCATTAACTTGGCTTGGTTGAAGAAAAAATTGTTCAACGTGTTTTTGAAGGATGTTTCTCTAGCCTTCGTGAAAATTGCTGTTGTTATTATTTTTTATTTGATGATGTTGTTTTTACTGTTGCATCCGCTTTCGTTGTTGTTGTGGTAGTTGTTGCTGCATGTTTTCGACAATATTAAGTCATAATAATAACAATTTATATAGCCGCTAATTGCCTTTAAACGAGGCCATTATATTTTAAGAGGGTTGTTGACTTAAATAGCAATGACCCTTGCCTTAGGCCAAAGGATACCCCTTCACTGTGGGTAATAGTTGGAAACTTATACTGGGTGTCATTTTGTTTAGGAGAAGGATAAGTATTTAATGAATTTTTTATTTTTTACTTTAGGAACATTTTAATCCCTAGTTCTACAGGGAAGTTATGGTTACTAGGAAAAACAGAGTGAATATTAGTTTTGTTGCAATATTTAGGGTACCTCTAATAGTTTGCCATTTGTCCCCACACACACATCGATATTTTTTCATCCTCCTTCCTATTGAATGGCAAAATAGCATTGTTATGAATATTTTAATGAAAGCAATTTTTTGTTGCTTGTCGACGATCATTGTTTCTCATCCCTTTGTCCAAAAATTTGTGGTAAAATATTGCAAAAAAGCCACAACTGAAAAAAATAAGTGGTGCCAGGCATCACTTCCTTTTTTTCCATTTGCTTTGCCTACAGCAACCAGCAGCAGGAACAGCAATCGCAAAAGCCACACTATAAGCACAACTCTAAATGGTCCTATTGTTAATGGTACTTGAATACGTTTGTTGTTTTTTTTATTGTCCATAGTTTTTGTTTTACGCAAGCCATAATTGTATCCTATTTTTAGGAACCCTAAAAAATTGGGTGAAAATAATTTATTAAAAAAATACAAATTTAATTTAAAAATTAATAATTTAATTTAAAAAATAAAATGGAAAAGAAATTTTTACTCAAGTGGGACAAATTAAAGTCATCTAACGACGGAAAAGTAGTTCTAGAGTTCTTCTACAGACACTGGAGGACATCTTGAGGTCTTTTAAAAATAAGAAAAGACCGCTTGAGGTTTCCTGAAGACTGAAGAAGTCCACTTGAGGTCAAGCAGAAGACCTCTTAAGGTTCATTAATGACAGAAGAAGACATCTTTGTTTCTAGTGATAGAAAAATACCACTTGTGGTCTCCTCTAGACAGAACAAAACCTTTTGAGGCCTTCTGTAGGCAGAAGAAGACCTCTTGATTTACGTTATAGACAAAAGTGACCTCCTAAGGTATTTTATAGAAAGAAGAAGACCCCACGAAGTCTTCTATAGACAAAAGAAGGCCTCTTGTGGCATTCTTATATACATACTTATACATGGACGAGCTCTTTAAGAGGTGTTCTACGTCTTCAAAAGGTCTTCTATACATAGACGACCTCTTTAAAATGTGTTCTACCTCTTCAAAGGGTCTTCTGTACATAGACGACCTCTTTAAGAGGTGTCCTACCTCTTCAAAAGGTCTTCTATACACAGACGAACTCTTCAAGAGGTCTTCTAAACATAGACGATCTCTTCAAGAGGTCTTTTAAATATAGACGACAACTTCAACATAGACGACCTCTTCAAGAGGTCTTCTATACATAGACGACCTCTTCAAGAGGTCTTCTATAAATAGACATCCTCTTCAAGAGGTCTTCTCTACATAGACGACCTCTTCAAAAGGTCTTTTATACATAGACGACCTCTTCAAGAGATCTTCTATACATGGACAACCTCTTCAAGAGGTCTTCTATACATAGACGACCTCTTCCAGGAGTCTTCTATACATAGACGACCTCTTCAAGAGGTGTTCTATACATAGACGACCTCTTCGAGAGGTCTTCTATACATAGACGACCTCTTCAAGAGGTCTTCTATACATAGACGACATCTTCACGAGGTCTTCTATACATAGACGACCTCTTCAAGAGGTCTTCTATACGACCTCTTCAAGAGGTCTTCTATACATAGACGATCTTCTATACATATACGATCTCTTCAAGAGGTCTTCTATACACAGACGACCTCTTCAAGAGGGCTTCTATACATAGACGAACTCCTCAAGAGGTCTTCCCTACATAGACGACCTCTTCAAGAGGTCTTCTATACATAGACGACCTCTTCAAGATATATTCTATACATAAACGACCTCTTCAAGAGGTCTTCTATACAAAGACGACCTCTTCAAGAGATCTTCTATACATGGACAACCTCTTCAAGAGGTCTTCTATACATGGACAACCTCTTCAAGAGGTCTTCTATACATGGACGACCTCTTCAAGAGGGCTTCTATACATAGACGATCTTCTCTACATAGACTACCTCTTCAAGACGTCTTCTATACATAGACGACCTCATCAAAAAGAAGGCCTCTTGTGGCATTCTTATATACTTACTTACATACTTACTTACTTACCTACTTACTTACTTACTTGCTTACTTACTTACTTAATTACTTACTTACTTACCTACTTACTTACTTACTTACTTACTTACTTACTTACTTACTTACTTACTTACTTACTTACTTACTTACTTACTTACTTACTTACTTACTTACTTACTTACTTACTTACTTACTTACTTACTTACTTACTTACTTACTTACTTACTTACTTACTTACTTACTTACTTACTTACTTACTTACTTACTTACTTACTTACTTACTTACTTACTTACTTACTTACTTACTTACTTACTTACTTACTTACTTACTTACTTACTTACTTACTTACTTACTTACTTACTTACTTACTTACTTACTTACTTACTTACTTACTTACTTACTTACTTACTTACTTACTTACTTACTTACTTACTTACTTACTTACTTACTTACTTACTTACTTACTTACTTACTTACGTACTTACTTACTTACGTACTTACTTACTTACTTACTTACTTACTTACTTACATACTTACTTACTCACTTACTTACCTACTTACTTACTTACTTACTTACGTACTTACTTATTTACCTAATAACTTACTTACATACTTACTTACTTACGTACTTGTTTACGTACTTACTTACTCACTTACACTTACTTACTTACTTACTTACGTACTTACTTATTTACTTACTAACTTACTTACTTACATACTTACATACTTATTTACTTACTTACTTACTCACTTACTTACATACATACTTACTTACATACTTACTTACTTACTTACTTACTTACTACTTACTTACTTACATACTTACTTACTTACGTACTTGCTTACGTACTTATTTACTTACTTAAATACTTAGTTGGCCCTTTTCAAAACATTTGTCCTATAAGTCGAACTAAGAAAAGATTTGCATTACTCTTTATTTTTGCTTTGTTTCTCCAATTTTGAATATCGCGCTTTTTGATCTCGTCTTCCACCTGTTTACTCCATCAAAGTCTTGGCCTTCCAGTTCTGGAAGACATGACCTAACCAATGCAATCGTTATACGCATAACTATACTGATGTCGTTGTATAGCCGATACAGCTCGTGGTTCATGCGAAGTCGATATTCACCGTCAGCGCATATTGGCCCGTAGATCTTTCGAATAATATTTCCCTCAAACACATAAAGCACTGCCTTATCTGCTTGCGTACCAGGCTTCGGGACCTTGAGGTGTTCTATAGACATTCTAAGATTTCTTGAGGTCTTCTATAGACAGAAGAAGATCCCTCTCATGTGTTTTATATACAGAAGAAGACTTCTTAAGGTCTTCTCTAGACAGAAGAAGACCTCTAGAGGTTTTCTCTAGACAGCAGAGGTCATTTTAAGGTCTTATATAGAAAGAAGAATACATCATGAGGTCTACTCTAGAATTAGACCTCTTGAGGCCTTTTTTGAACATAGGAACACCCTTCGAGGTCTTCTCTGGACAGAAGATGAACTCCTGAGGTCTTCTCTGCACAAAAGAAGATTGAATTCTTCTCTAGACAGAATAAGACTTCTTGAGGTTTTCTCTGAACAGAAAAACACTTCCTGGGGGTTATATAAATCGAAGAAGACCTCTTGAGGTCTTCTATAGACGTAAGAGGACATCTTTAGGTATTTTCTAGAAAAACGAAGACCTCTTTTGGTCTTCTCTAGACAAAAGAAGACCTCGTTTGGTCTTCTCTTGACCGAAGAATAACTCTTGAGGTTTTCTCTTGACAGAAGAAAAGCTCTTTAGTCATTTTATAGACACAAATGACCTCCTGGGACATTTTATAGGCAGAAGACCCCATGAAGACCTCTTGAGGCCTTCTATAAATGTAGGAAGATGCTTTGAGGTCTCTCATAGACTAAAGAAAAGCTCTTAAACTGACCTCCTGAGACATTTTGTAGGCAGAAGACCCCATGAAGTCTTCTCTAGACATAATATGGCTTCTCAATGTCTTTTATAGATCGAAGAATATATCTTTAGATCTTCCATAGACAGAAGAAGACCTATTGAGGCCTTCTTTAAATTTAGAAAGACGGCTTGAGGTCTCCCGTAGACTATAGAGGAGCTCTTAAGGTCTTCTATAGCGAAAAGAAAATCTCTTTAGATTTTCACATTACAGACCTCTTTAGGTTTTCTCCAGGCTGAAGAAGACTTCTTGCGATATTCTATAGGCAGAAAAAGAAGACTTTCTAAGATATTTTTACACAGAAGAAGACTTTTTGCGGTCTTCAGTACACAAAAGAAGACCTCCTGAAGTCTGCTCAAGACAGAATCATACTAATTGAGGTATCCTATAGACAGAAGAATACGTCTTGATGTCTTCTAAAGACAAAAGAAAATCCCTTGAAAGGTTCTATAGACAAAAGCAGAATTCTTGGTTTCTTCTATAGACAGAAGAAGACCTTATGAGAGCTACTAAAGAGAGACAAATGCCTCGTTAGGTATTCTATAAGCAGAAGAAAGCCTCTTGAGGTCTTAAAGGCATCTTGATATCTTCTATAAAGGAAGATCTCATGAGGTCTTCCACAGACTGAAAACGATTTTTTGAGGTTTTTACAGAAGTTGGAAGAATTTTTGAGTTCTTCTATGGACAGAAGACCTCGGGAGGCCTTCTATAGAGAGAGCTTCTACATACCGAAGACCTGTTGACGTTTTTCACAAACAGAAGAAGGCATCTTGAGGCCCATAAAAAGAAGAGGACCCCTATCGTCATACATATACAGGAGAAGACCTCTTAAGGTTTTCTCTAGGCAAAAGAAGAAGACGTTTTGCGGTCTCCTATAGACTGAAGAAGATTTCTCGAGGTCTTCTATAGACAAAAGAATACTTCCTGAGGAATTTTTTAGTCAGAAGAAGATCTCTTGGGGTCTCCAATATACACAAGGAAACCTCTTTATGTCATCCCTAGATAGAGAAGATCCCTTAGCGTCTCCCATACAGAGAAGTAGATCTCTTGAGGTCATTCATAGACAAAAGAAGACCTTTTGCGTTCTTCAAAAAGAGAAATAACTCTTGGAGTCTTCCATAGACAGAAGAAGATCCCTTGGTATCTCCTTCAGGCAGAAGAAGACTCTGTGAGGTTTTCTGTAGGCAGTAAAAGAACTCCTGAGATATTTGTGTTTTCAATATACAGAGGAAGACCTCTTGTAGTCTTCCCTCAACAGGAGACAAAAGAAGGCTTCTTGAGGTCATCCACAGACAGAAAAACACCCCTTTAGGTCTTCTCTAGACAGAAGATGATTTCTAAAGGCCTTCCTTAGACAGAATAAGGCCAACTAAGGTATTCTGCAGATAGATGTAGAACTCTTGGTGAGGTCTTTTCTAGACAGAGAAAGTCCTCTGGAGGCTCCATTGGACAGAAAAATTTCGCTTGAAGTCTACCATAGACAGAGAAGATCTCTTGAAATTGTTCGTAAACAGAAAAAGACCTCTTGAGAAGAAAACCTGTTGAGGTTCTCTATAGATAGAAGAAGACATCTTGGGGTCCTCTATAGACAGAAGAAGACATCTCGAGGTCTCCTATAGACATAAGAAGGTCTCTTTAGGTCCTTTGTAGACTGAAGAAACCTTCTAGAACTCATCTATCGAAAGAAGAAAATCTTGGGGTCTAATCTAAAATAAAGAAGACCTCTTGGAGTCTTATCTAAAGAGAATAAAGTCTGTTAGGATCTTAGCTAGGCAAAAAAAGACCTCTTGAAGTTTCTGTAGACAGAAGGTGACTTCTTGATGTCAACCATATACAAAAGGCGGCGCTGTGAAGTTTTCTACAGACAAAAGAAGAGGTTTTGAGGTCCATTTTGAAGATCTTTTGAGGGTTTTCATTTTCTAAAGGAGAGGTTTTGAGGTCCATTTTGAAGATCTTTTGAGGGTTTTCATTTTCTAAAGGAGACCCTTTGAGGTCTTCTATAAACAGAATATAACCTTAAGAGGTCTTCAGTGGACAGAATTAGAGTTTTTAAGGTTTTTCATTATCTAAAGGAGACCCTTTGAGGTCTTCTACAAACAGAAGATAACCTTAAGAGGGCTTCAGTGGACAGAATAAGAGTTTTTGAGTTCTGCTAAAGACGGAAGAAGACCTTCGTGGCTTTCTAAAGACAAAATAAAAAGTCTTGAAGCCTTCCGCAGACTGAAGACTACATCTTGAAGCCTTTAACAAAGCGAATAGGAGCACTTCAAGTCTTCCATAGACTTTTTGAAATTTTCAATTGACCTCTTGAGGTCTTCTATAAAAAAATCGTCGCGTCTTAAGGTCTTCTCTATACAAAAGAAGATCTTCTGACTTTATCCATAGTAGAAAGATTACCCCTTGCGGTCTTCTGACCGAAAAAAAATTAAAAGATGACCTCTTGGGATCTTCCACAGAACGAATATGACCTGTTGAGATCTTCTATAGACAAAACACCGCTGGATGCACTATCTTTCTCTTAATGTATCCAAGGGTTGTTCGGCTTTCATGTTTAATTTTCTTTATAAATGTTATGTCCTTGCCTTTTATAGAATTAATCTGCATTCTCTTTGATTAAAGTTGTCAATTTCTGATCATTTCTACTCATCTCCTTCTCCATCATAATTACTTATATTGTGCTTCTTCGTGTTGTTTTTCATTTATCTTTTCAGATATTATTTTGCTTTGCTGGTTGCTATGTAGAGTGGGTGTGTATGTTTGTGTAGGTTTTGTTTACGACTATCTATGGAGATATATTTGTATATAGTTGTAATTGTCCAGCTAATTAATGTCAGTTGGTTTTGTGTCTGTCTACTGATTTGCGTGCGGCGTTCATGTTGTCATGGCAAAAAGTTAATGATGATGTATTCAAGTGATGCCAACTAACCATAGAACACCACCGGCAATGCCCCCCCGAACCTCCCGCCAGCAGTAGTTACGTCTACAACAGCGGTCATGCATTCACCGAGCCATGTAACCTGCCACTCATTCATCCGCTTTTGTGTTGGCCTTCATTAATTTATCCATACATCCATTTACTGACCGCCACCAAACCACTCAATTTATGGTTGAGGCAATAAACATTATGTTAACTCCTTGGCTCTCCTACCACATGTTATCTTCATTTCTCTCCATGGTTTGTTGTTGCCATGTCCATCTATGCGTATTTGTTATTTGTTTTTTTTTTCTCTTATGCCTAGACTTGATTTAATTGTTTTATTTCAATAAAACAATTACAAATGTCCGCTAATGAACAAAAACAGCAAAAAACATGAAAAGTAAACATTAGTTGGGGAGAGGGGTTTGGTTTTAGATTGAATTCATTTTGCTACAAATTTATTTTGAATTTAATATTAGACGATTTTATTGAAATAAAATTATTTGGGAAATTATTTTGGAAGGAAGGCAAACAGGGGCGTAAAAAGGACTATGTTGTGCAAAGTTGGGGTATTTATATATAGAGTATATATCTTCTGTAAATATGCATGTGTATGTATATTAGGGTTATGACTTTTTTCAACCTCGTATCATATTTTGATGAATTTTTGCCTAAGATTAGGTAAAATCTTAATAAAATGGTGAACCTCGATTATCCGTGAATCGATTTCTTAGTGAAATCGGACAGTTTTTCAAGATGAGATTTTTAATTCCCCTTATTTTTTGCTGTGGTGATGCTGCTCATCAACAAAACATTTTAGTTTTTTTTTTCAGAATTTTTTTGACTAACTGTTCCAGGGATATCGCGCCTTAAAATGTAAAATTCTGTAAAAACTATGTGCAAAGAAATACTCATAACTTCTTTAATATTGGTCCAAATAGATTTTTTTTGAATTTTTTTGTTGTTTTATCAGCTATCTAATAAAATGTATAAAATGTTTTGCACAGTGGGCTTGGATGGAATTTACGCGTTTTAAAATTTAAAAGTAATTTTTTTCTTCGATTATCTTGAACTTTTTTTTGTATTAAACTACGATTAATTACAAAAATTTTAAGACCTATTTGGTAGTGGAATTCGAGTGATTACAACTTTTTCTTAATTTTTTAAAATTTTTCAATACAATTTTTCTTTTATATCTGTGTGAAACATTTGTTATTTTACCAAAAAAGTAAAAAATGCACATAGTTTTTACAGAATTTGAAATTTCAAGGCGCGATATCTCTCGAATCGTTAGTCAAAAAACTCTGAAAGTACACTAAAATTTTTTATTTTTGCCTTATTAAGGCGAAGGCCATTTATAGTGATATTTAATTAATTCTCTTTCGAGTTGAGCTGTTAGGCCTTTAGAGATACATTGAAAAATTAGGAGTCTACCAAAGTCCCACGCATCCAACCATTACACTACGTTTCACGGGTGGTAAATCCGATCTTCAGGTGTATTAGGATGTTGTTTTTGTGGCAGACGAAGGCAAAGCTTGGTAACTGGTATATATATCGAACTTCATTAGATAAATGTATATGCGAAATT
The DNA here is from genome assembly GCF_047663935.1 of Musca autumnalis. Taxonomy (NCBI): domain Eukaryota; kingdom Metazoa; phylum Arthropoda; class Insecta; order Diptera; family Muscidae; genus Musca; species Musca autumnalis. Next base: position 175,034,681 of record NW_027412088.1, read on the forward strand.
ATGTCAGTTAATTGAAACTCCAAACTTTTCCTATAGTCCTGCTTTGGTAATCCCATTTTTCAATGTTCACAAATACTATGGTAAGTTTTATTCCTACATCATTAGTAATTGCTCTTCTATATCAGAAGATTTTATTTTTTGATCATCAATTATTGTCTACTAAAGTTGGGTGACGTAGGGGATGGAAGATACCAAGGAACGGTCCTGACCGGTTTTAACATGGCAAAGCCCAGGATTTATCTTGGTACCTCTTTCATCTCAAGTGGACACTGACCTCCCGGTGGTGTCACCTGGGGAACTGCCTTTAACACCCGTTAAAGGTAGTGAGCTAACATGTGCCGCGCGTTCACCCATAAGAACGTTAAAAACTTGGGTTTGGGCGTCGGGTTAGTAACCCTCCCCTAGAAAAAACAGCCTACTATGAAAAAACGAAAGAAAAGAAAAACAAACCCCTCTAAAGTTGACGAACCCCGCAAACGTTTTAAGGACCATGATCTGCGAATCTGCACCTGGAATGTTCGCACTCTTTATAGAGAAGGTGCAGTCTTCGCATTGGCAGACGTACTTGGAAAGTACAAAGCCGATATTACTGCCATACAGGAAATACGATGGACTGGGAAAGATGTCACAACAACACCTAAAGGTGACGCACTGTATTATAGCTGCCATGACACAAAGCATGAGTTTGGTTGCGGTTTTGTAGTTGGTCGGAGGTTAAAACATCTGGTCTCCAGCTTCACCCCAGTGAATGAAAGACTTGCTACAATTCGATTTAAAGCAAAATTCTTCAACATCAGCTTTATCTGCGCTCATGCCCCAACCGAAGACAAAGACGAACAGACCAAAGATATATTCTACGAGAGCTTAGAAGAAACATATGACCGTTGTCCTGCCCATGACATTAAAATTGTTCTAGGCGATTTTAATGCCAAAATTGGAAAGGAGAATATCTTTGGACAAACAGTTGGGAAATTCAGCCTCCACAGTGAAACATCTGACAATGGTATGAGGCTGATAGACTTTGCAGCTGCAAAAAACATGGTAGTTAGCAGTACCAGATTTAAGCATCTCGATATTCAAAAGGGCACTTGGCTGTCTCCAGACCAAAGAACAATAAATCAAATTGATCACGTTGTGATAGATGGAAGACATTCATCGAGGAGCAAACATAGATTCGGACCATTACCTCGTTGCATCAAAGGTACGTACCCGTCTAAACGTTGCAAATAAAGCGCGGACAGACACAACACGAAAGTTGGACATCGCCAAGCTGCAAACACAACAGATAGCCACAGCATATTCCACTCAGCTGACCCAATTGCTTAATGATAGCGCTTCTCGTCCCGATAACATATCAGCACAATGGCAAAATATTGCCCACTCCATGCAAACAGCCGCAAAATCAGTACTTGGATACCAGAGACCTCCACCAAAGAATCCGTGGTATGACCAGGAGTGCCGTGCTGCTACCGAAGAAAAAAATGCGGCATATAGGGCTACTTTACAATCAGTAGCAACGCGTAGCGCACGAGAGAGGTATCGGGAGAAAAGGAGAGAGGAGAAACGTCTTTTCCGCAGGAAAAAGAGAGAAATGGAAAAGAGGGAGTGTGAACAAATGGAGATGTACAGGAGACAGAACGAAGTCGGAAAATTCTACCAAAGAGTAAAGCATCAAACTGATGGCTTTGGTACAGGAATATCCTCCTGTAGAGAACAACAAGGTAATTTGGTAACTGATACAGATAGTGTGCTTAGGATATGGAAAGAACATTTTTCCAAACTGTTGGTATCCGATAGCAGTGAAGACGGCGAAGATACCACAGATCCAATCCCAGATGATGGTATTGAATGTATACCGCCCAGCCAAGATGAGGTAAGGACAGCAATAAACCGGCTGAAGAATAATAAGGCGGCAGGAGCAGATGGCCTACCAGCCGAGCTGTTCAAAACCGGAGGCGACACGCTGATAAGGTGTATGCATCAGCTAGTTAGCACCATCTGGCAGGAAGAACGCGTACCCGACGATTGGAACGTGAGCATCCTATGTCCAGTCCACAAGAAGGGTGATAAGACTGTGTGCTCCAATTATAGGGGCATAAGTCTGCTCCCTATTGCATATAAGATAGTATCTGGCATATTGTGTGAGAGACTAAAGCCTATGGTCAATGAAATTATTGGACCCTATCAGTGCGGCTTTAGACCTGGCAAATCCACCATTGACCAGATATTTACCTTGAGACAAATCCTGGAAAAGACCCAAGAAATGCAGATCGACACCTTCCATCTTTTCGTCGATTATAAAGCAGCATTCGACAGCCCTATACGTTCAAAGGTGTTCCAAGCCATGTCTGATTTTGGTATTCCTGCAAAGCTCATTCGACTTTGTAGAATGACATTAACAGAGACGGGATCCTCAGTTAAAATTGGAAAGAACCTCTCCGAAGAGTTTACTACCAAAAGAGGTTTCAGACAAGGAGACGGCCTGTCGTGTGATCTATTCAACATCCTGCTGGAAAAGGTCATACGAGACGCGAAGGTCAAAAGAAATGGAACGATATACACGAACAGCCACATGTTACTGGCTTATGCCGACGACATTGACATCATGGGTCGATCGGTAAAGGAAGTAACTGACACCTTTGCAAAAGTCGAAAGAGAATCTGCTAAAGTTGGTCTGGCAGTAAACGGCGTAAAAACCAAGTTGATGGTATCGACGCGTAATATGTCCATAAACACCGCACCATCTGTGAATGTTGGTACCTATAATTTTGAGGTAGTAAAGGACTTCGTCTACCTCGGCACCGCCATAAACACAACAAATAACATCAGCTGTGAAATACGAAGAAGAATAGTGTTGGCTAACAGATGCTACTTTGGGCTGAGTAAACAGTTTAGGAATAAAGCCACCTCTCGTCAAACAAAAATAACACTGTACAAAACACTGATACTACCCGTGCTAATGTATGGTTCCGAAGCATGGGTACTTGCTCAAGCAGATAAGGCAGTGCTTTGTGTGTTTGAGAGAAAAATTCTTCGAAAGATCTACGGGCCAATCTGTGTTGACGGCGAATATCGGCGTCGTATGAACATCGAGCTGTATCAACTATACAATGACATCAATATAGTTGAACGAATCGAGATACAACGATTGCGATGGCTAGGCCATGTTATAAGAATGAGTGATGATGAACCCGCTAAAAAGGCGTATAAATACGGGCCGCATGGAGGTTCTCGCAGATCTGGAAGGCCAAAGCTTCGTTTTAGCGAACAAGTGAAACGAGATATCACAAAGCTACATATCCCAGATTGGGAAAATACAGCAGCAAACAGAGAGGATTGGAGATTTTTTCTTAGTTCGGCTTATGGAACAAATGTTCTGTAAAAGGCCAGCTAAGTAAGTAAAGTTTTGACAAGTTGATGGTGGCTTAGAACGCTAAGACGCCGGCAACCTTGACACTCAGTTGTCGGAGACCCAGGTTCGAATCCCAGCCTGGCTCATGCTGAAATTATTTTTTATTTTAGCCTTATTAAGGCGAAGGCCATTTATAGTGATATTTAATTAATTCTCTTTCGAGTTGAGCTGTTAGGCCTTTAGAGATACATTGAAAAATTAGGAGTCTACCGAAGTCCCACGCATCCAACCATTACACTACGTTTCACGGGTGGTAAATCCGATCTTCAGGTGTATCAGGATGTTGTTTTTGTGGCAGACGAAGGCAAAGCTTGGTAACTGGTATATATATCGAACTTCATTAGATAAATGTATATGCGAAATTATGTCAGTTAATTGAAACTCCAAACTTTTCCTATAGTCCTGCTTTGGTAATCCCATTTTTCAATGTTCACAAATACTATGGTAAGTTTTATTCCTACATCATTAGTAATTGCTCTTCTATATCAGAAGTTTTTTTTTTTTGATCATCAATTATTGTCTACTAAAGTTTTGACAAGTTGATGGTGGCTTAGAACGCTAAGACGCCGGCAACCTTGACACTCAGTTGTCGGAGACCCAGGTTCGAATCCCAGCCTGGCTCATGCTGAAATTATTTTTTATTTTTGCCTTATTAAGGCGAAGGCCATTTATAGTGATATTTAATTAATTCTCTTTCGAGTTGAGCTGTTAGGCCTTTAGAGATACATTGAAAAATTAGGAGTCTACCGAAGTCCCACGCATCCAACCATTACACTACGTTTCACGGGTGGTAAATCCGATCTTCAGGTGTATTAGGATGTTTTGCTGATGAGCAGCATCACCACAGCAAAAAGTATTTCCCTCATCTCGAAAAAGTGTGCGGTTTCACTCAGAAACCCCAATATATAATTTTATATCATCATTGTGTGTCATTTTTTGAGTCCATATTCTGACACCACAGCGTGATAGAAGACCAAAAATAAGAAGACACGTGTTTCGGTGTTTTTCTATCACTTCAACTTTCGAGGTTATGGGCCCCAAAGGGTCCCCCGAGCCCTTGATGTAAAAAGCGATTATTTTGTCAAGCATATATCTTCTAACTCGCTAAGAATTTTGGTTAACTCGTGGAAGCAAGGTTGTAGCTCTCGTCGTAAAGAATAATAGTCGCGGGCACATAAGATCCATTCAACCTCATCTTCAAAGTCAAATTCGTCAAGGCCAAATTTCCATTACAATTTTGCTCGGATTTTAATCTACAGATATCAAACCAATCAAAATTGAAGCAAACAACCAACTAGAAACTTGCCCTTAGATCTCAATAAACAACTTCCTAAAACATACGAATTCTGTAGAAATGGTTTTTAATGGCCAAAATAGCAAAACAAATGCGAGTCGGGTCCACAGAACCGAACCACCCAAAAATTAAGGATGCAGTCAACTACAAAAATGTTCCTAAGATTTCAATAAATAACTTTCCACAATATAAAAATATTCTAGGAATGATTCCTAGAAAATTTTGAGCTTGAGCAACCGTTCCCAGAATCTTTATATGTTCTAAAAAGTTGTTTATTGAAATCTTAGGTACATTTTTGTAGTTGACTGTATCCTTAATTTGTGTGCAGATCGGTGTCTGTAGACCAGAATAGGAGAAAAAAAGTATAAAAATCGAATATTTTCAAAAGTTGTTGGCTATTTTCACATTTAAGAACAGTCAATTGACATTTCGTATGTTCCAGAAAGTTGTCTGCTGATACCTTTGCTACATTATTATGGTTAATTGTTTTCTTGAATTTTGAACGGTTTAGCATCGATGGAGCGGAAACCGAGAAGAAAGGAAAAATCGCATTTGTTTTGCTATTTTGGCCGTTAAGAATCGTTTCTACAGAGTTCGTGTGTTCTAGAAAGTTGTGCAATGCGATCTAAGGGACATTTTTCTAGTTGGTTGTTTGCTTCAATTTGGATCGGTTTGATATCTGTAGATTAAAATCCGAGAAAACATTATAATGTAAGTTTGACCTTGAAGATGAGGTTGAATGGATTTTACGAGTTCGCGATAATTATTCCTTAAGACAAGAGCTACAACTTTGCTTCCGTGAGGAAATGATCGCTTTTGACATCAAGGCCTCAGGTCTTTGCGGGCCATAACCGCGAAAGTTGAAGTGATAGAAAAAACGCTGAGACACTTGTCTTTTTTTTAGGTGCCGAGGTAGACGAAGTCTTTTACTATAGGAACCAACTTCCACAGTTGGTCCGAGCTTAATGGACGCATTGGGCGTCGACCCCATTAAGTTGATCTTCTCACCGTTTTCCGCCAGACCCTGCTAAAGTAGATTCTTCTTCGACCTTTATAGAGGTATCAGTTACTTCTTTTACTGATCGTCCCATGATGTCTATATCATCAGCATGAGCAAGTAAAATGTGGCTATTGGTGTAGATTGTGCCACTTCTTTTGACGTTTGCCTCTCGTGTAATCTTTTCCAGCAGGATGTTGAAAGATCACACGCAATTGTGTCTCCTTGTCTGAAACCTCTTTTGGTACAAAACTCTTCGGAGGGGTTCTTTCCTATTTTCTCTGAGGACCTGGTGTTAGTTAAAGTCGTTTTACAATGCCGGATGAGGTTTTCGGGGATACCAAATTCAGACATGGCTTGGAATACCTTAGAACGCAGCGGGCTGTCGAAAGCTGCTTTATAATCGACAAAAAGGTGGTAGGTGTCGATCTGCATCTCTTGGGTCTTCCCCAGGATTTGCCGCAGGGTAAATATCTGCTCAAAGGTAGACTTGCCAGGTCTAAAGCCGCATTGGTATGGTTCAAATATCTCGTTGACCCTAGGCTTTAGTCGTTCGCACAATATCCCTGACACGATATTGTAGGCAATAGGGAGTAGACATATGCCCCTATAGTTAGAGCATACAGTCTTATCTTCCTTCTTGTGGACGGGGCACAGGATACTCAGGTTCTAATCGTCGGGAATTCGTTCTTCCTGCCATATGGTGCTAATTTGCTGAAGAATACACCATATCAGCGTGTCGCCTCCAGTTTTGAACAGCTCGGCTGGTAAGCCATCGGCCCCTGCTGCCTTATTTTTCTTCAGCCGATTTATTGCTGTCTTTACCTCATCTTGGCTGGGCGGTATACATTCAATACCATCTTCTGGGACTCTCCTTTTCTCCGATATCTCTCTCGTGCGCTACGGATTGCAAGGTAGCCCTATATGTCGCATTTATCTCTTCGGTAGCAGCACGGCACTCGTGATTATACCATGAATTCCTTCGTGGAGGTCTCTGGTATCCAAGTACTGATTTTGCGGCTGTTTGCATGGAGTGGACAATGTTTTGCCATTGTCCTGATATTTTATCGGGAAAAGGAGTGCTTTGATTAAGCAATTGGGCTAGTTGAGTGGAAAATGCTGTGGCTTTCTGTTGTGATTGCAGCTTACGGATGTCTAACTTTCGTGTTGTGTCTGTTCGTACTTTGTTTGCTACGTTTAACCGGGTGCGTACCTTTGCTGCAACAAGGTAGTGGTCCGAGTCTATGTTTGCTCCTCGGAACGAACGCACATCCAACACGCTCGATTAGTGTCTTCAATCTATCACAACGAGATCAATTTGATTTCTTGTTTTCTGATCTGGAGACAGCCTGGAGCCCTTATGGATGTCGAGATTTTGAAATCTGGTGCTGCTAACTACCATGTTTTTTGACGCTGCGAAGTCTATCAGCCTCATACCATTGTCAGATGTTTCACTGTGGAGACTGAATTTTCCGACTGTTGGGCCAAAGATATTTTCCTTTCCAATTTTGACATTAAAATCGCCTAGAAAAATTTTAATGTCATGGAAAGGACAACGGTCATATGTATCTTCTATGCGCTCATAAAATATATCTTTGGTCACTTCGTTCATGTCTTCAGTGGGAGTATGAGCGCAAATAATGCTGATGTTGAAGAATTTTGCATTTATTCGAATTGTAGCAAGTTTTTCATTCACTGGTGTGAAGCTGGAGACCAGGTGTTTTAACCTCCGACCAACTACAAAACCAAACTCATGCTTTATATCATGGTAGCTATAATACAGTGTGTTACCTTTAGGTGTTGTTGTGAAGCCTTTCCCATTCCATCGTATTTCCTGTATGGGAGTAATGTCGGCCTTGTACTTTTCAAGTGCATCTGCCAATGCGTAAACTGCACCTTCTCTATAAAGAGTGCGAACATTCCAGGTGCAGATTCGCAGATCATGGTCCTTAAAAAATTTGGTATTAAGTCTTTATTTTGGGTAAAAAACTTTCCATATGAGTTTTGTCGGTATAGGCCTACGCCTCCATATAGCCCCCATAGAACGGTACCTCCCGATTTTCCGTATTTTGAAGGTTGTGCTGTCAATATTCTTCCGAAATGGCTGAAATTTGGTAGTTAGTTTTCATTTGGGTTATAAAACTTTCCATATGAAATTTGTCGGTATAGGCCCACGCCTCCATATAGCACCCATTGAACGTTATCTCCCGATTTTCGGTATTTTAAAGGTTGTGGCCTCAATATTCCTCCGAAATGGCTGAAATTTGGTATTTAGTCCTCATATGGATAAAAAACTTTCCATATGAATTTTGTTGGTGTAAGCACACACCTCCATATAGCCCCCACAGAACGGTACCTCCCAATTTTCGGTGTTTTGAAGGTTGTGGCCTCAATATTCTTCCGAAATGGCTGAAATTTGTTATGTTGTCCTTATTTGGGGTATACAATATTCCATATGAAATTTGTTATAGTTATAATTTCGCGCCTTAATATAGCCCCCATAGCACGATTTGAAGGCTATGGCCCCAACAATCCGTCGAAATGGCTGAAATTTGCTATTAACTCTTCGTTGGGGGTATTCAACTTTCCCATCTAAATATGCCGGTGTAGGGCCCCGCCTTCATATAGCCCCCATAGAACAATACATCGTAATATTAAAGGTTATGTCCTCAATGGCTGAAATTTTGTATTTAGTCTTCGTTGGGGGTGCAAAACTTTCCACCAGAAATTTGTAGGTCCTCGCCTTCATGTTGCCCCCATAGAAGTGTACCTACCAATTTTCGGTATTTTGAAGGTTGTGGCTTCAATATTCTACCGGAGTTGCTGAAATTTGGTATTTAGTCTTCATTGGGGATAATCCACGCCTTCATATAACCCTCTTAGAACGGTACATTCCGATTTTCGGTATGTTGAAGGTTGTGGCCTCAATATTCCAATGAATTGGCTAAAATTTGGTATTTAGTCTTCGTTGGTAGTATAAAACTCTCTCTCGAAATTTGTTCGTACAGGTCCACACCTTCATATAGCGCCCATAAAACGGTAACCCTCGTATTTTGAAAGTTAGCCACATTGATTTACCGAAATTGCTGGAATTTGGTATTTAGTCATTCTCATAAACGAAAGGAAACTAATTGCTCAGTTTTACTTTAATTCAACTCTTGGTGGAGCGTATAACAAGTTCGGCCGGGCCGAACTTAACGCCATTCTTACTTGTTTAATATTCATAATTATTTCCTACAGGAAATAATTTTTTGAGAAAAAAAGGTCAAAAAGTCATAACCCTAATGTATATATGTATATCCAGTGAACCCCATCCCCAACCCCATTGTCCTTAAAAACCACACACACACACACCATTTTACACTTTTGTGTGTTTGTATAAAAATGAATTGGCGGCCTAGAACTGCAATAACAAATAGCAATGTGTACTTTTTGTTGTTGTTTTGTTTGTTGTTTTTTCTTTTTCAATTTAATCGAATTAAATATTTAACTTAATATCTGTTTTCATGAGTTGCATTCAATTCATTTCATAATATTTATGTAATTATTGTTTTTAAATTGGCCTCCGCAAAAGATTTATGACATTTAAACGGCCCAAATAGGTAATTGTTTATTTTATACAGAAATGATATACGTTATACGTACATACGTATACACACCAATACATACATCCATCGTTTTTCCAGGTATTTAACTTAAAAAAAAATACAAAATAAAATACAAATTGTATGCGGCCATTATTTATAAATAAAGTTAATTTTAAAAATATTAATTAATAATAGTTATTTTTAATTAGCTCTGCCACAGTTCGGGAAAAAGGGAACGGAGAAGAAGGCATGGAAATGTAATCAATATTAATGGGAGCTTCTATCAAAAGAGGTATTTTATAGAAAGAAAACCTGTTCGGGTCGTATACACAAAAGAAAAAAGTTCATATGAACTTAGGAGTCCTTAATATGACTTTCGTCTCTAGAAGACCTCAAGGGCCTCTTGAGGTATCCTATTTTCAGAAGAATTCATGAAGTCTCTTTTTTTTTGTGGACGTAAAAATGTCTATAACCGTTGAATATTTGTGCTAGGTAAAAGTTCAGTTCATCATGACTTTTTTCATCCATGTTTGTAAGTGTATCTTTAGTGTCATTCTTGTTGCAATTTTTCAAAAGTTTTTTCTTCGAAACCGCTCTTAGTTAGGAGGTCCAATGTACTTTCTGTACTTCGATATGAACGATGTTTACTATGACATGGGTATTTGCGAAAACCAATCCCACGGCAGCGGGTTCTTTCGTACCGGATTGACCCGGAACAACACAAAATCATCGTTCCGGCCAGCGGCTGCCACCTCAGAGTACATATGTTTCTATTTGTTTCGTTTTTCTGTGTTGGGAGAAGCATATGCCGGAATGCCTACTCCGAATTCTTTTGGTCCATGCCGGGACGGAGGAAAACCCAGGACCAATATATCTGTGCTCAGTTTGTCACATCCGCATATTCACCCACATCCAACCTTCGGTGAGATGCAATAGATGTCAGGAGTGGGTGCATCTAAGGGGTTGCTCTGGACTTGTCCACGTGAGGGACTATGTTGCTGCATGCTGCGTGAGCACGCACAGCAAGTGAGTCGTCGTCGGATTAGGAAACTCCCTCGCCGTCTGACTACGAAACTCCCCCGCAGTCCCCTCGACAACAACCGCACGCGCAGCCTTTAACACCAGCCCTTGTTGTCCCAATCCCAGAGAATGCATCCTTTTTGCAATTTAATTGCAATGGACTCCGATGTAAGATCGAGGAAATAGTAGATTTCATGAGTCGGAAGAACATCAAGGTCGCTGCGGTGCAAGAAACCAAGCTCAACAACAACTGTAGCTTACAACATTGTGATGGTTACAATGTGCTAAGGAAAGATCGCACCAGAAGTGGAGGTGGGGGATTAGCTTTCCTATTGCACCAGTTTGTCCTGAGCCTGTCTCTAATGACCCGTACATGGAATGTATGGGGGGAGCAGTCAGGTGTGGAACTGCCGAGATAGAGTTGCTGAACGTATACATCCCGCCGAGAAATAGCTGTATCTCAGATTACGTGCCTAACATTAGCCCGCTTTTGGAAGGCCATAATCGTCTGGTCCTGGGGGACTTTAAAGCGCATCATGAGATATGGCATTCGGCCCTCGGAAACGACCACAGAGGTACAGCGCTGGCTGAGCAGATTGACAGCTCTACGTTCGGCACGGTCAATGAGGACGCCCCTACCAGAATTAGAGCAGAGTGTCACAGCTCGCTAGACATAACCATCGTGTCACCTGGTCTGACAAATGACGTTAACTGGCAACCCGTTATTTCCCTTGGATCAGACCATCTCCCCATAATTGTCTCCATTACCTCTGAACGCCGCACATTCATCAATCATAAGAAAGCTGATTGGCAGGGTTTCAGAGAGTTCACCAATCACCGCTTCAGAGAACTGCCCAATCCTTCTGATGTTCGGGTGGCGGAAAGGACGTTCCGAGACATCATCACCGCTGCAGCCGCTCGCCCTGCTGGTCGAATACCCGAAGTAAGACCAAACTTCCCAGCAGAGGCGACGGGAGTAGCAAATGAGCGTGATGTGCTTCGCCGAACCAACCCCAAATGACCCCAGAGTCAGGGAGCTGACACTGGAAATTAACAGGCTGGTCGGCGAGCACAAGCGGAACAAGTGGTTAAATCATCTGAAGAGTTGCAACATTGGAGCCGGTATAGGTGAATTGTGGGCAACGGTTATGACACTCTCGAACACTGGAAGAAGGGAAGATAGGACCTCAGTCACGTTTGGCGACGTTACGTTGACTGACCCGAAGAGGTGCGCAAGTTATTTCAATCGACAGTTTGTGACAGGACGAAGAAAAGAGTATTACGTCGCGTCAGATCTCTTCCTGCCGAGGAGGAACCACCACAGTTTACAATGGATGTTGTTGCCAATGCCATCAGGTTGGATAGTCAATTATATGTTTGGACGCCAGTCGTACGTGGAAAGTCCAAACCCCGTAGAGTGAAACGGGGAGTTCCACAAGGTGGGGTGATATCTCCGGAACTGTTTAACATCTACATCTCGTGTATTCCGCCCCCTCCAGACGGCATCGAGATCGTTATGTATGCTGATGATTGCACGATCCTGGCGTCGGGTACCTATCCTGATGACATCTGTCAGAGACTGAACAACTATTTAACCGATCTTACCACCTTTTTCCATTCGAGGAATATGCAGATTTCCGCCACAAAATCAACAGCCACTCTGTTCACCACATGGACAGCGCAGTTTGGAAGAGAATTGAATGTCGTTGTCGACGTTAGCAGAATTCCGACCACAAACTACCCCAAAATTTTAGGGGTCACATTCGACACTACTTTCACGACGTGCGCGCACGCCACAACTATCTGCGAAAAACTGAAAAGTAGGAACAATGTCCACAAGTCCCTAGCCGGCAGCACTTGGGGTGCAGATAAAGAAACCTTGTTGACCACATATAACGCGATAGGTCGGTCTGTGGTAAGCTATGCGGCGCCAGTCTGGTCCCCGAGATTATGTGATACGAATTGGAAAAAGATTCAAACTTGCCAGAATGCCGCCCTGAGAACAGCAACAGGGTGCCTCCTCAAATCTTCAGTGGACCATCTACATGAGGAGGCAAAGATTCTTCCAGTAAAGCAACACAATGAGATGCTTTCTTTGCAGTACCTGCTTGGTTGTTACCGTGTGAGTCATCCCAAAAACCATCTTGTGGGTAGGCCCGGCACATACAGACAGATCAGGAAGGATATCCATGCTCTAGAGGGAGAGGTCCAACGATACAGGACAAGCGTATCAAGCAGGTTTAAATAGTATTCACACGGATGCAGTTGCCAAGGCTTTAAGCAGTTATAGTGTGAATAAAGTCCTCGAAATACATCCCCATCTATTGCAGCTGAGGAGCGTCAGCTGCCACGAGAAACTAGAGTAGTTTTGGCTCAACTACGCTCGGGATATTGCAGTCGCCTAAATTCTTATTGGGCGGAAATCGACCGCGCTGTGCAAGACATCTGCCCAGTATGTGGCATGGGACCGCACGACACAAAACACCTTTTCAACTGCCCAGCCAACCCTACTCATCTAACTCCAGTGGATCTGTGGTTACGTCCCATCGAAGCAGCTACTTTCCTGGAACTGGAGATAGACCCAGAGCCAGATTGAACAAAAGAACGAACATACAAACATAATAACAAACACTGTTACAACAACAACATTTGCGGAAACAGATCGGGCATAATAACAAGAGGTTTTTACATGATTCTCTTCCTGACGGCTCTAACCAAGGTGCACCAATTCAGGGGAACAGCGATAACATGGGTCGGCCAGCGCTCCTCTGGGATTACCTAGAGAACTCGTAGAGAGTAATTGCCTTCCACAGAGCTTCCAGGTCTATCACGTAGGCACAAATTTGAAGATGCACTGTTTGGGTTTCACTTTCCTCGTAGTAGGGGGGTGAGGTCTATCTTTCACCAGAAAAAAAGTAGAATTCGTCGTAGTTGAAATTTCTAACTGTTTTGATTCCATACAAATCGGGAGTGATCACCCAGTGAGCGATAATTTAGGTCGTGCCTACAACACAAGTGTTCCAATCATGGAATAGTCTGCTCACTCCAATTAGTTCAATTCATTTTTTCCGCTGGCATACGGCAATCTAAAGAACTAAAGTATTAAAAAATAAATAAAAAACAATATTTATGTGTGAAGATCATAAAGATCTGTGATCGTGTGAAATTCCCCACTTCCTACACCACCTGCGTTACCTGAAAAGGTTTGATCCCGCAACTGAGTTAATTCCAGTTTCAGACCAATGTTACCGAGTGACTGGTAGCTTCCTGTTAGACTGAGGACGCGAGGTCCTTATGCCCATTATTTTCATTCGAAGATTCCCTTGAGGTCTTCCCTAAAACTAAAATAAATAATAATATTCTGTAAAAAAACTGTCTTTGATGAAAAACCCTCTGCAGTTTTTTTCTATGAACAAAGATCTTTAGAGGTATTCTTCTTCAGGTCTTCCTAGACAGAACGCCTTTCGACATATTTCATAGACCGAAAATCCCCTGAGAACTTCTATGGACAGACAACCGCTTGAAGTCCTTTATATGCAGAGTATATTTCAAAACTAATAATGGGCTGACGTTCTCTTCAGGTTTTATATACACAGATGATGATGATTAGAGTATTCTATAGGCTGAATAGCTGTTGAGATCTAAAAGAGAGGCCTCCTATCGACAGAAGACCTCAAGACGTCTTACCGTAGAAGACCTCAAGAAGTCTTCTTTAGACAGAAGGCATCTTGAACCTCCTATATAGACAGAAGATCCCTTAAGGTATTCTATGGCCATAAATTGAGGTACTCAATGAACAGAGGGCCTTTTGAGGTCTTCTATAGACAGAAGGCTTCATGAAGTATGTAACGGCAAAAATGGGAGCCCCTCAATTTTGTCACCACCTTTGCTAATTTGAATTTGATTTGTTTTGTTTATAATAAAGGGATTTATTTTAATTTAAAGCCATCAGTCACTGTCAATAACCCGTTAGTCTCGCGTGAAAGTAACTCAGCCATTGGTTGAGATAAACAACAACTCCCATAAAGGGAGTTGCTGAGAGAGAGAGCCAATTTTGATCAAAACAAGTTCCCGTTATTCCTATGGCAAACACGTGGTCTACGACCATATAAAAGGGGAACGATTGTCAAATTGGGTCAGTCAGTGCGAGACCTTCGGTACATGAACATCAACCCTCGGCTACTTCGTCGAAGTGAATTAAAAATTTCTAGTGTCCTGTAGGCATCCGGGTAAGTCATAACATTCATATATTATCCTTGAGTGTATCCTTCGGGTAATCCTTGATCCTTGGGATATTCTTGAAGTATCCTTAAGACTCCGAGGTATCCTTGAAATATCCTTCGATCCTTGGGATATCCTTCGATCCTAGAAATATCCTTCAAGATCTTTCGATCCTTGCAGTATTATTCCCTAGTATCCTTGCTTGTAGTATTCCCTAGTATCCTTGCTTGAGTACTTACTAAGGTCTCTCGCAGTAGTATTCCCTGGTATCGTTGCTTGAGTACTTAATAAGGTCTCTTGCAATAGTATTCTTCAGTGTCATTGCTTGAGTACATACTAAGGTCTCTTGCAGTAGTATTCCCTAGTGTCATTGCTTGAGTACTTACTAAGGTCTATTGCAGTAGTATTCCCTAGTATCCTTGCTTGAGTACTTAATAAGGTCTCTCGCAGTGGTATTCCCTAGTATCCTTGCTTGAGTACTTACTAAGGTCTCTCGCAGTAGTATTCCCTGGTATCGTTGCTTGAGTACTTAATAAGGTCTCTTGCAGTAGTATTCTCCAGTGTCATTGCTTGAGTACATACTAAGGTCTCTTGCAGTAGTATTCCCTAGTGTTATTGCTTGAGTACTTACTAAGGTCTCTTGCAGTAGTATTCCCTAGTATCCTTGCTTGAGTACCTACTAAGGTCTCTTGCCGTAATCGTAGTTAATAGTAGTACCTTTGCATTACCCCTTCTTTCATCAGGTCTCAGTAGATGTGACGTGGAGTATTTATCCAGGTCTCTCCCACGTTGTTAAGAGTACTTATCCAGGTCTCTCCCACATAGTTAAGAGTACTTATCCAGGTCTCTCCCACTTAGACAATAGTACTTATCCAGGTCTCACAAGCCCTCGGTCCCGTATCCTGTCACACAGCCCTAGTACTTATCCTATTCTCGGAGGAACACTCCCAAACTGAGCGAAGATACCATGGTTGTTACGGACGGACATCCTACTCATATAGATACTAGTCTCTTACCAAAAGCATTATCATTATAATCTTTAGCCTATGAACCTCTTCATCTTAGTCAATTAAAGAACTTGAAATATTCAACCAAAATCACACCTGCCTCTCTCTTTCTGTCTCTATACAATATAAATTTCTGTACGAACCTTGGCCCCGCGAGCTTACTCGAGCACAAGGGCGAAAAACCCATCGTTACAAGTATTCCATAGACAAAATAAATTTTTTAAAGGCAAAAGACCTCCAAAGGGTATTCTATAATCAATTAACCTGTAAAGTGTTCTGTAGACAACTTAATACCTTTGAAGGACTTCTATAGATAAGAGAAGAACTGTAGAATTTTAATATTTTAAGGTAATTTGTATACAAATAGAACATTTTTTTATGGATAGACGACTTCTTGAGAGACCTCTTGAGGTTTTTTTTATAGCGAAAAGACAGGAGACCTCTTGAGGTCCCCTATAGCCCACATATCTGCTGTGGTCTTCTATTGATAAAATACCTTTTGAGGCCTTCGTTAGGCAGAAAACCTATTGAAGTCGTCTCAATTGGTCTTCTATAGCTCGCTTATCTCTTGAAGTCCTCTGGAAAATTTTACTTTGGACATAAGACTTCTTAGATCTTAAATAAGCAAAATACATCTTCTCATTTTCTATGGATAGTAGACCTCTTGAAGTCTTCAATAGGCCGAAGACCTCTGAGATCTTTTGTAAATATATGGTATTTTGAGGTCTTCTATATACAGATGATCGCTTTGGAACTTTTATAAACCGAAGCTCTCTTTAGATCATATGTTGACAGGAGCCATTTAGAAGTATTCTATGGACAGAAAGCCCCTTAATGTCTCCTATGGACATAAGACCTCTTGAGGTTTTCTATAGATAGGGGATTTATATCTATAGAAAACCTCAAGGGGTCTTGTGTCCATAGGAGACCTTAAGGAATTTTCTGTCCATAGAATACTTCTAGATGTCTCCTGTCAACATATGATCTATATAGAGCTTCAGTTTATAAAAGTTCTGTAGCAGAAAACCTCTTGTAGACATAAGACCGCTTGTGGTATTCTATGGGCACAACGCCTATTGAGATCCTCTATAGACCGTATATCTCTTGCGGTCTTCTACAGAAAAAAGAGCTCTTGAAGTGTTCTACATAGAGAAATCCTTTTGTGGTCTTTTAAAGATCGTATGTCTAATGGGGTCTTCTGTTGACAAAAGACCTTCTGGAGATTTATTTAGACAGAATACCTCTTTAAGTCCTCAATATACAGGGTACCTCTTGAGGTCTTCTATAGTTCGCTTATCTTCTTAGGTTTTTTTTTTTTTGAGTAATCTTCTTTGCATATAAGATCTCTTGCGTCTTTTGTAGAGAGAAGACTTCTTCTTTCTTGTAGCCCGCTTATCTCTAGAGGTCCTCCAGATGCCTTTGTGGTCCTTTGTAGGCTGAATATCTCTTGGGGCCTTCCATTGCCAGATGTCCACTTGAGGCCTTCTAAAAACTGGTCTTCTATCCACAGAGACTTTTGGAAGATTTTTATGGAAAATATTATTTTAAAAAGCCATATATGGAAAGAAGGCTCTTTAAGGTCTTCAACAGACTAAAGATAATATCTTGACGTCTGCTATAGACGGAATAAGAATTCATAGGCGGTCCATAGATAGAAAACGAGCTTCAGATGTCGTCTATGTACAAAAGAGGGTTAAAGATATAAAAGAAAACAAGTAAAAAAGTATCAGTCGGATTTGCCGACAGAGATATACCCTCAGCCTGTGTATATTGAAACAATTTTTTTCCAAAAAACGCATGTATTTAGGGAGTTTTAAAAATTTTCGGCGCTTGAACTGAAAAAAATGTTGATTAGGGTTTAATATCAAAAGTTTTGCGGAGGAGATACTAAAAAGAATGGATCTCCAGCCACTACATATGGTACCATAGGGGTTTTTTAGAACTTCAGGGATGTTTGCTCAAGAAGTATGAACTTGCCCCTGAAACAACTTTTACCATCGCAATTGAGGCAGCAATGCAAGTTGCTTCAACAAAAATCAAAGTGATTCGAAAGCAGGTCTTAAAGTGAAAATGTATCCGAAATTTTGAGTGGGAGGTACCGGATGGAGTGGACAAATATAGTCCATATTTGAACCAGATCTATATCTGGTAGATATATTAGGATGTGTAAAGTATGGACCAATTCGGCCACTCTCCTCAAGAGTTATCGTACGCACAATTTTCCGAACATTTTTGAACTTTTGTGGGGGAGGTACCTGAAGGAGTGGACCGATATGGCTTATCTTCGAACTTAAACTATGTTTGGACAAAATATTACTAAGGCCAAACTTTGGACCGAATCGGCAGACCTGTTCGAGAGTTATTTTGCCCTCCAACCTCCTCACACGGTGTCATAGGGGTTTTTTGCAACTTTCAGGCTATTTTCTCAGGAAGTATGGACTTGCCCCTGATGAAACTTATACCGTCGTATGGAGGGCAGTAAATACAAGTTGCTAAAGCAAAAATCAAAGCGATTCGAGAGATGTTCCTAAACTGAACTTTTCCAAAATTTTATGTGGGAGGTACCCGACGGAGTGGACCGATTGAGTCCACATTAAAACCTGATCTAAGTCTGGTACACGCTCCACGATGGGCAAAGTATGGACCAAATCGGTTACACCCTTCAAGAGTTATCGTGCGTACAAATTTTCCGAACATTTTCGAACTTTTGTGGGGGAGGTACCGGATGGAGTGGACCGATATAGCTCATCTTCGAACTTAAACTAAGTTTGGACAAAATATTACGAAAGCCTAAATTTGAACCGAATCGGTTCATCCCTTCGAGAGTTATCGTGCGCTCCAGCCAGCCAGACAGACAGACAGACGGACGGACATTGCTCAATCGACTTCAAATTGTCTGAAACACATTTCGTCCAAACATACTTGGGGTTTAAAACCATTATTTCGATAAGGCACATTTTGCCCGTATGAAAGTGTATATACCCTTCATAGCCTAAAGGCTGAGGGTATAAAGACCTCTTGAGATCGCCCATAAATACTAGACGAAAATCTCTTGAGGTTTCAACAGACGTCTTGAGGTCTTCCATAGTTTGAAGTAGACCTTTTGAAACCTTCTGTAAACTAAATAAAAACTTTTGTGGTCTTCTTTATTCAGAAGAAGAAGAGCTCTTCCATTAACAGAAGAAGACTTTTCTTACATAGACCGAAGAAGGCCTTTTTTGGATCTTCTAGAGACAGAAGAACTTTTGTGATCTGTCATAAACACTGAAATTCTATTGACGTCTTTCATAAATTGATGAAAACCACATTAGGTTTTCCATACATAGAAGAAGGTCTCTTGAGGTCTTCTATGTACATAAGATCTCTTGATGTCTTCTGGTGACAGGGAAACTTTATGGGCCTTCTATTGACAAGGGACCTCCTGAGGCCTTCTATTGACAAGGGACCTTCTGAGGTCTCCGATTGACGGAAGACCTTTTGAAATATTCTATTGACAGGGGACATTTTGAAATCTTCTCTAGCAAAAATGCCTAATGAGATCTTCTACAGGCCTAAGAGCTGTTGAGATCTTCTATAGGTCTATGGATAGAAGACATCTTTAGGTCTTTTATTCACATGAGACCTATTGAGGTCTTCTAAGGAGAGAATATATATTTAGGTCTTCTATTGACAGAAGACCTCTTGACGCATTTTATTGGTAGGTGACGTCCTGAAGTTTTCTCTAGAAAAAAAACCTCTTGAGACTTTGTAGAGGTAGCATACCTCCTGAGATCTTTTACATGTAGAAGACCTATTGAGATCTTCCATAGACAGAATACCTTTTGAAATATTCTATTGGCAGGGGACGTTTTGAAATCTTCTCTAGCAAAAATGCCTAATGAGATCTTCTACAGGCCTAACAGCTATTGAGATCTTCTGCATCTATCTTTAGGTCTTTTATTCATATGAGACCTATTGAGGTCTTCTAAGGAGAGAATATATATTTAGGTCTTCTATTGACAGAAGACCTCTTGACGCATTCTATTGGCAGGTGACGTCTTCTCTAGAAAAATCCTCTTGAGATCTTGTAGAGGCAGCAGACCTCCTGAGATCTTTTACATGTAGAAGACCTATTGAGATCTTCCATAGACAGAATACCTCTAGAGTTCTTCTATGGACAGAAGATATCTTTAGATATTCTTCTGGCAGAAGGCCTCTTGAAGTATTCTATAGGCAGGTGGAGTTTTGAAGCCATCTCTAGAGAAAAGGCCTCTTAAGATAATAGGGTCTTGATGACTTCTATAGGCAGAAGACTTCTTAAGATTTTCTATATACAGAATATCTCAGGAGATGGTGTATGGAATATTGTAACGACATATGACTTTTTGAGGATTTCTGTTGACAAGAAATCCCTGGAGATCTTTTCGGACAGAATAGATACATGCATGCATTAAAAGACGTTTACGGATGTTTTTGTGCAAATGCAAACACTTTAGAACACGTTTGGGATGCAACAGTAGTTCGCCTCCTCGTGGTACATTCTGGATAACGCTAAATGAACTACAACGAATCGGATGCCAAAGAATTTATGTTGCCTTTAACAAAGAAAGTGAAACTGAAATAAAACCTTCCAAATCCACAAACTAATATAAAAGAAATCGCAAATTATCAGATCAACAAAAAAAAATATATATATACCTCGTCTCCGATTACCAGGAGAAAATATTGATAAACAGAAAACGAGATACAAGGAAAAGAAAGGAAAACAATCTTAGCATAATTTTGACATAGCCACAAATAAGTTAAAAATTGCAGAATTAACAAAAGAAATAGGAACACAGGTCCGTGTGTGCCAACTCAATATCGAGGGAATAAGCAAATCAATGTCTGACTATCTGTCCAGATTATTGAAAGATGAAAAAGTTGACATCGTCCTCATCCAGGAAACACACACAGGTTCACACCAAACATTACACAACAGAGGCAATATATCTTGCTATAAACTTCTAGCTACGTATGTACACAATGATATATCTTCTGCTGAGGTTTTCTTACGTTCAGATACAGGAGACATATCAGTAATCACAACTCTGATACAAGGCCTGCACATCGTAAACATCTATAAACCTCCCACAGTCTCCTGGCAGGAAAACGTTCTGCCCGTCTACCCCCACCCGGCTGTCTACTGCGGCGACTTCAACAGCCACCACAGCCTCTGTAGATATGTCAACGAAGATGAAAACGGCGAGCGGCTCTTCCAATGGTCGGAAAAATCATGGTTTCCACTTACTGTTTGATACCAAGGCAACGTGATTACAATCCCGACCTATGTTTTGTTTCTGGTTCCAACGACAACCCCCTCACAGCCTCAAGACGCATACTGCCTCACTTTCCTCAAAGCCAACACCATCCGGCAATTGTAAACATTGGCATAACCGTTCCTATTATAAGATCTACCCCAAACCAAGGTGGGACTTTCGCATACCTGACTGGCCCAAATTCACCGCTAAATTCGACGGGGACGTTAGATTTATACCCCTAAGTCCAACAACTTCGAACGTTTCACTGGACTTGTTATTGCCACAGCCAAAAAGTGAATTCCAAGAGGCTTCGTAAAAACCATATCCCATGCTGGAATGAGGACAGTGAAAGACTTCTCGAAGAATTCCGTAAAAACCAAAGCTTAGAGGTAGCAGATGAACTCATAAAACTCAAATTCTTCGTAAGCTTGGGGCTGCAAACCCCCCATCATCCACAAGTCATAAGATGGATCCAAACATCGTTGCTGCCCATATAGTCAATTTATCCAAGGCCGAGGTTGACAAACCGTTCAAACGAAAC
Source organism: Musca autumnalis (assembly GCF_047663935.1). Lineage (NCBI taxonomy): Eukaryota > Metazoa > Arthropoda > Insecta > Diptera > Muscidae > Musca > Musca autumnalis. The sequence goes on from NW_027412088.1 coordinate 175,056,039, forward strand.
ATTAACTCGTAATTAAAGGTCCTACGTAGTCACACCACCCCAAATGACTCCTTCTCCCACCCTTTCTCCGTATCGGAAAGTGGCCAAGCATTGTCAAAGATGAAAAATGGAACAGCAGTAGGGGTGGATTGCATTTACCCAGAGTTCATAAAACATAGTGGTCCCCGTACTGGGAAATGGCTTGCCAGATTCTACACCGATATCCTTCACTCAGGCCGTATCCCGGGTCTCTTTAAGAAATCAAAAGTCATTGCCCTTCGCAAATCAGGCAAAAACCCAGCTGAAGCTTCGACCTACCGACCGATTGCCCTTCTCTCAGGGTGCCTTAAGTTATTTAAAAGGCTAAAACGCTAGCTGTGTGTGCGGAGCCCAAACCCAGTCGATTGACCACATACTTTACAATTGTCCGATGCTATCCTTTCCAGGAAATATTGAGGAAGTATAGTCCCTTTCAACAGACGTAATATCCTGGCTAAACACAATGAAATCATAAAATCAATAATAACTTTGTAATTAAAAAACCAGTAAGGAAAGGATCAAAGTCGGGCGGGGCCGACTATATAATACCCTACACCACTGTGAATATGTAAAATATAAATCGGAGCTATATCCAGATCTTAACCGATTTTGATATAATTTGGCACATTTATTTCCAGACCGAATTCAGTCACACATTCCAAGTATCATTGAAATCGGACTTATATATCGTGTTTGGAGCTGAAAATACACGAAATCGGCCGAAAATATATATGGGTGCTATATCCAAATCTGAACCGATTTCGATATAATTTGGCACATTTATTTCTAGACTGAATTCGGTCACACATTCCAAATTTCATCGAAATCGGAAATATATAGCGTGTTTGGTGCAGCAAATACGTGAAATCGGGCGAACATATATGTGGGAGCTATATCCAAATCTGAACCGATTTCGATATAATTTGGCTCAATTTAAGTGGAGAAATTTCGTGGCCATTGAGAACCTCAAATGTAAAATTTCAGCTAGTTTGGGCAAAAAATGTGGCTAAGATCCATAAAATACCTTAAATCGGGAGGTATCGTTATATGGGGACTATACCGAACCGTGGACCTATCTTGACAATTTTTAGTGGAGCAATTTCGCGGCCATTGGGAACCTCAAATGTAAAAGTTCAGCTGGTTTGGGCAACAAATGCGGCTAATATCCTTAAAATACCTTAAATCGGGAGGTACCGTTATATGGGGGCTATACCAAAACTTGGACCGATATAGCCCATCTTCGAACTTGATCTTCCGACGGCTAAAAAAATGGTATTCCCCAATTTTCAGCGAAATCGGTCAACAAATGCGACCTGTATGTTGCGAACGGACGGACGGACGGACATGCATAAATCGACTCAGAAAGTGATTCTATGTATATCCCTAGAAGGAACTATGGGTCTATCTCGCTTCCTTTTGTATGTTACATACAAATGCACTAACACATAATACCCCTTACCACATAGTGGTGTAGGGTATAAAAACGTACGCTAAATAAAAAAACCTTTAGATTTTTTTTCCACAGAACACCTTCAGAAGGCCGTCTGACTACAAATGATCTCAAGAAGCTCTTATATCCTTTGTGGTCTTTTAAAGGTCACCCGTTCAGAAAAGGCACTTAACAAGTTTTTGTCCGATTAACATGTTAGAATGTCCCCGTCCCTGAAAAATAAAGATTAAAAGGTCTTTTGTCCACAAAAGACCTTTGAAACCTTTTCTGTCATTCATCTTTCATCAAAAGTTCTGTCCGTATGAGATCCCCAAAAGACATTTAAGAAGTCTTCTGTTATTAGAAGAGCTTCAGAAGGCCCTTTGTCCAAGGCAGGCCTTGTATGTCTGTCTATGTAAGACCTATAGAAGGTCTTCTCTGTAAAAATATATTTTAGAAGTTATACTGCCTTTAAAAATCACTTAGAAGGTCTTTCGTCCATAGAAGATTTGGAAAGGTCTACTAGCACAACAAGACATTTGAAAATTCACCTGTGAGTAGTAGTATCTTTTAACGGGTTTCTGTTCGTAGGGAGCCGTAGAAAATTTGAGATGGTTTTCTTTACTTATCCAGACTTCTTTCTATAAGTGATTTTTCAGATTTCCCTTCAATAGAAAATCTTTAAAAAGTCTTCTTTCAGTCTATATAAAACTTTAAAATATCTTCTGTCTTTAGAAGACTCACACAAGGTGTTCTGTCATAGAGGACAGTTGGTAGATGCACTTGAAATTAAATAGGAACCAAGAAATTTTCTTCATTCATTCGCAAGCCGACATCCTCTACATCACTCTAAAATAGAGCAATATCAACAACAACTTTTAGCTATTAATTTCTCTTTCGAGTTGAGCTTTTTGATGATGGAATGTTGCAAATAAAAAAATCATTGTCCATTAAATTTTGACAATTTTCTACTGCAAATTTTCCTCTACTTTCCTTTGCTTTAAAAATTCGCTTTCATTGCAACTTTATTTTGCAAAACAAACACGAACCATGTAAACGCCTAAAAGTATGCATTTGCTTTCTTTCGTAATAACAACATTCGCTATGGCAGTCACTCTCTCTTTCTCTTTCCTCTTGCCATAGTGTATGTGAGTGAATGCTACATGAGTGTGTGTATAACTGCAATTACCGCAATCAACTCAGCCTTTGAAGGCTATCATCATCATTGCAGCTTCATTTGGTTTGCTGGTTATTTCCATTCAAGTCGTTTTTTTTTTCGGGAAAATTGAAAATTTTCAATGGTTTGCCTCATATCATCATCAATGGTAGTCCATTGGACAGTGGAGGCAATAAAACTTTCATTAAAAATTGTACAAAATTTCCATAAAACTCCCATGTGTGCGTGTGAGTGAGTGCGTGCGTGTGCGTTATAACCACCAACGTCATCAATACTAACATGAATAGACATGAATGATGCACTGTTCAGCTCAATAACTTATACTCAGGAGAACAACTCAATAACAACGAAAAAAGCAGAAGGACCCAACAAAGTTAAACCATAAGGCCACAAAAGGGCTGGCTGGTCGGTTGACTGACTGACTGTCTATCTGTCTGCCTATACGTAGCAAATGCAAGATGTTACCACTTGTTTCCCTCAAAAACATGAATATGGGCAACAACGATAACAAGAACAACGCAAAAAAAATTGAAAATTTGTGAATACAAAGAACTAGAATGTAAATGATGAAATCTCAATCAATCTCACACATGCACACACAAACTATGTGCACACCTCCATGTCCTTCATGCTTGCGTGCATTTTGGAACAACCAAACTATTGTCAAGGTAATCAAAAAGAATCTGTTCCAGTATCCAGGCATAACAAGAATTTTGAGGAGTTGAGATTTATCAAAAGGCTGGGATTATATGACTGAATTTTCTTTAACACTTTTTTGGTATTGTTGGGAGACCAAATATTTCTGTTGGCAGAGTCGACTAGTTGGTACTCTGTAACATTACCTTAGAAGACCTTTAAAAGGTATTCTTTCAGTAGAAGACCTTTAAAACGTCTTCTTTCAGTAGAAGACCTATAAAACGTCTTCTTTCACTAAAGGGACATAGCAAGGTCCTCTATACAAATAATATCTTAAGAAGGCCATCTGACCACAGAAGACCTTTAGACGATATTCTATCATTCATTCATATCATTCATACAAGACTTTGAGAAGGTCTTCTGTCCATAGAAGACCTTAAGAAGGTATTATGCCCCCATAATTGTCTCCATTAGCAGACCACCCAATTTCATTATCTCTGAACGCCGCACATTTGTCAATCAAAAGAAAGCTGATTGGCGGGGTTTCAGAGAGTTCACCAATCACCGCTTCAGAGAACTGCCCAATCCTTCTGATGTTCGGGTAGCGGAAATGACGTTCCGAGACATCATCACTGCTGCAGCCGCTCGCCATATCCCTGCTGGTCGAATACCCGAAGTAAGATCAAATTTCCCAGCAGAGGCGACGGGATTAGCAAATGAGCGTGACGAGCTTCGTCGAACCAACCCAGACAACCCCAGAGTCAGGGAGCTGACACTGGAAGTTAACAGGCTGGTCGGCAAGCATAAGCGGAACAAGTGGTTAAATCATCTGAAAATGCAACATTGGAGCCGGTATAGGTGAATTGTGGGCAACGGTTAAGTCACTCTCGAACCCTGGCAGAAGGGAAGATAGGACCTCAGTCACGTTTGGCGACGTTACGTTGACTGACCCGAAGAGGTGCGCAAGTTACTTCAATCGCCAGTTTGTAGAGCACCCCGAGAGTGACAGGGGGAAGAGAAGAGTATTACGTCGCGTCCGATCTCTTCCTGTCGAGGAGGAACCACCACAGTTTACAATACCATAAGGAACGCCAAATCATCCAAAGCGTTGGGCCCTGATGGAATCTCCATGGTAATGCTGAAGCAGCTGAATGAGCCGGGAGTGGAGTATCTCACTAAAGTTCTCAAATTGTCGCTCATTGTTCATTGTGAATCGTACAGGCCGATTTCGCTTTTGTCGCCCGTAGCAAAGACCCATGAGGCCTTAGTCCTCCCCAGTATCAGAAATAGCTATCAAGTTGCCAATCACCAGCATGGATTCCGTAAGCAGCACAGCACGACAACTGCGCTGCACGCCATTACCACATATATTTGTCAAGGACTTAACCAGAGACCGCCGTGTGATAGAACTGATTATATGTGTGGACGCCAATCGTACGTGGAATTCAGTAACAAGAAGTCCAAACCCCGTAGAGTGAAAAAGGGAGTTCCCCACGTTGGGGTGATATCTCCGGAACTGTTTAACCTCTACCTCTCCTGTATGCCGCCACCTCCAGACGGCATGGAGATCGTAACGTATGCGGATGATTGCACGATCCTGGCGTCAGGTACGTATCCAGATGAAATCTGTGAGAGACTGAACAACTATTTAACCGTTCTTACCACCTTTTTTCACTCGAGGAATATGCAGATTTCCGCCACAAATGTACAGCCACTCTGTTCACTACATTGACAGCGCAATTTGGACGTGAGTTGAATGTCGTGGTCGACGGTAGCAGAATTCCGACCACAAACTGCCCCAAAATTTTAGGGGTCACATTCGACACTAAATTGACGTCGTGCGCACACGCCACAGCTATCTGCGACAAGCTGAAAAGTAGGAACAAGGTCCTCAAGTCCCCAGCCGGCAGCACTTGGGGTGCAGATTAAGAAACCTTGTTGACCACATATAACGCGATAGGTCGGTCTGTGATAAGCTATGCGGCTCCTGTCTGGTCCCCGAGATTATGTGATACGAATTGGAAAAAGATTCAAACTTGCCAGAATGCCTCAAGTCCCTAGCCGGCAGCACTTTGGGTACAGATAAAGAAACCTTCTTGACCACATATAACGTGATAGGTCGGTCTGTGGTAAGCTATGCGGCTCCTGTGTGGTCCCCGAGATTATGTGATATGAATTGAAAAAAGATTCAAACTTGCCAGAATGCCTCCCTGAGAACAGCAACAGGGTGCGTCCTCAAATCTTTAGTGGACCATCTACATGAGGAGGCAAAGATTCTTCCAGTGAAGAAACACAATGAGATGCTTTCGTTGTAGTACCTGATTGGATGTTACCATTTGAGCCATCCCGATCACCATCTTGTGGGTAGGCCTGACACATTCAGGCAGATCAGGAAGGATACCCATGCTCTAGAGGGAGAGGTCCAATGATACAGGAGAGAACTCCTAGACCAGCTAGAATATCAAGCACGTTTTAACAGCATTCACACGGACGCAGTTGCCAAGGCCTTAAGCAATTATAGTGTGAATAAAGTACTCGGAGTACATCCCCCATCTATCGCAGCTGAGGAGCGTCAGCTGCCACGACAAACAAGAGTAGTTTGGCTCAACTACGCTCGGGATATTGCAGTCGCCTAAATTCTTATTGGGCAGAAATCGACCGCGACGTGCAAGACATCTGCCTAGTATGCGGCATGGGCCCGCACGACGCAGATCACCTTTTCAACTGCCCCGCCAAACCTACCCATCTAACTCCAGTGGATCTGTGGCTACATCCCATCGAAGCAGCCATTTTTCTGGAACTGGAGATAGACCCCCGAGCCAGATTGAACAGAGGAATGAACATACAAACATAATAAAAAAACATCCTCGCACATCCCGCAATAGTCCACATCATAATTTCCCACCCACTTGCGGGACATTGCCCTTACTCTGCAGTGACCCGTGATTAATCCAACAGTTTCAGTAGTAGTTTTAGGACGGATTTCCCCCATGGAAAGCAGAGATATGGTCCTTCGCTTGGAGAGGGTGGTCCAAATTGCCCTGGACACCCTACAGCCGTGTTCGTTGTGCCAAATCTGATCAGCCCTGTTTTGGTATCTTTGTTCTAACTGCCGCATAAAATGGCACAAAGTTGGCTTGATTGAGTTGCCAATTTCAGTGTCAGTTGACACAGATCCACAACGCGCCAGTTGATCCGCATTTTCATTTCCCTCGATGTTGCAATGCCCCGGGACCCAGCGCAAGGTACCGATTGATTCTAGGACCTCCAAAACCTTCCTGCAATGCAAGACAGCCGCAGACTTTATTGAGTGGGATCTAAGTAACCAGTCCAGCTATGTCCCCTTCCATGTTTCCTATCAACTCTGCTGCTTTCATGAACACAAAGATTTCGGCTTTCGGAAGACACTACAATTTTGATCCGAACATCAATCTCGGCGATATATAATTGTGGTGATATATTATCACTGATAACCTTCGATTCCAATGATAGTCCATATCGTCGTAAAATAGCAGCGTAGCCACATTCGGAGTTGCACCATGAATTTATCTCCTGGAGTCGGAGACCACTCTTTGCTGCCAGCTCTTGCACCACGAGAGTATTTGTGGGAACTTCCCGCTGATCATTATGATCACGTCGTCAGTGTAAGCTATGGTTTTGATGTTATTTTGAGAACAGAATATCTTTCAATGTCTTTTAAGGACACTTGACCATCTAACTTCGAAATCTTACAGGCAAAAGGCTTCATGTGGTTTTATTCAATTTATGGCAGTCACCAATTGTTCCACAAACATCCCAAAAGGGACAAGGGAGACTTTTCTCATATCAATGAGGGTACCCCGATTCATATTAGCTCAATGATATGCGACCAACAGTTTAAATATTATCCGACCATCACCAAAATCAATAGGCTTTTTTATCTGTAAGACCCTCATTAACCCTCAAAATTTTGTGACGATCCGATAAAAATTGCGACCTGTAGCGTGATTTCCAAAAAAAAAAAATGGAAAAAGTGGTATTAACGGGAGTTATGTCCGCCTTGGTTTGCGGACATAAGTCCCAATGGGAGTTATGTCCGTTTTTAAAATTTAAGTGATTTTTATTTAAATACAATTTTTATTTCAAATGTATAAGAAAAAAATTAAAAATTTACTCTATGTTCATATGCATTTTTCATTTCATAAAAAATGTATAATTGATTTAAAATTTTTAAGAAAATTAAGTACAAAATAAGTAGTAGCCATCTCAAATCGAACTATATTCAAAATTTGCCTTTAAACCTATTTTAAACAAAAAATGCTGCCTACAGGAAAATAAAAAGTTTTTGTTAAAATTCACAAATACTTTCTGGAAAAAATCGCACGATGTTTTACAAAAAATATTTTCACAATTTAAGAAGATAAAAAGTTTTTGTAAAAATATTCAAATACTTTCTGAAAAACGACAAGAGTCGCAGGCGAAAATATTTTTGAAAAAAATCGCGCGATTTTTTACAAAAATCTTTTACAATTTAAGAAAATAAAAAGTTTTTGTAAAAATATTCAAATACTTTCTGAAAAACGAAAAGCGCCGCAGGCGAAAATATTTTTGAAAAAATCGCGCGATTTTTTACAAACATATTTTCACAATTTAAGAATATAAAAAGTTTTTGTAAAAAAAATAAAAAATATTCAAATACTTTGTGAAAAACGAAAAGCGCCGCAGGCGAAAATATTTTTGAAAAAATCGCGCGATTTTTTACAAAAATATTTTCAAATTTTAGAAAATAAAAAGTTTTTGTAAAAATATTCAAATACTTTCTAAAAACGAAAAGCGCCGCAGGCGAAAATATTTTTGAAAAAAATCGCGCGATTTTTTTACAAAAATATTTTTACAATTTAAGAAGATAAAAAGTTTTTTAAAAAATATTCGCGATTTTTTACAAAAATATTTTCACAATTTAAGAAAATAAAAAGTTTTTGTAAAAGTGTTCAAAAATATGTTCACAATTAAAGGAGATAAAAAGTCGAAAATATTTTTGAAAACAAAAATCTCGAGATTTTTTACAAATATTCAAATACTTTCTGAAAAACGAAAATATTTTTGAAAAAATAGCGCGATTTTCTTAACTAATGTTTTTACAATTTAAAACTTCTCCTAACTGCTACTTACATAATTTCGGGCATAATTTCGTCTTTAAATAATTTTATGAAATCAGGAGGATTTTGTGGATACTTCGATAGTGGTTGGCACTTAGGCCTTCTCAAATGTATAATTCCGCTTACGTTCTAACTTCTACTCCAAAATTTAAAATAAAAGTATAACTATAAATTTCAAAATTAAGCAAAAAAATAATTTATTAATTAAGAAAAACTCGTTGGGAGTTATGTCCGCTATTTTTTTGGGTGTTATGTCCGCTTTGCTTCACGAACATAACGCCCAAAATCATTTTGGGAGTTATGTCCGTGGGAGTTATGTCCGGGCACCGGTATTACCGACTATTGCGATATCTCCGTTAGTTGGTCACCTTCGTTTTGCATCATTGCAAAGATGGTATCTTCTACTTTCATAGCCATGCTTTGCTTTTGGAAAGTCCCCTACGAAAGCTGTGATATTCGTCATTATAATTAATCCCAAAAGTGAAAAGTTGGGTTTTATTTGCGACTATTGTGATATCTTCATTGCTTGATCACCTACGAGAACCTGCATCATTAGAAAGGTGATATTTTCTACTTTCATTGTCTGGTTTTGCTTTTGGTATACCCCATATAGAAGCTGAGATATTCGCTTTAGAAAAAAACGTTGTCTTTTTATCCACATAAGTTTTTTTGTCCATTTCGACCCCTAAATATTATCCGACCACCACCTAAATCAATAGGCTTCTTCCCCTTTCGGGACCCTCATCAACACCCAAAATTTGGTGACGAGCCGATCAAAATTGCAACCTGTAGCGTGATTACAAAGTTTAGATGGACAGGCGGACAGACGGACGGACGGACGGACACACATAGCCAGATCGACTCAGCTCGTCGAGACATTCATTTTGGTATATATAAGTATGGGTCTACGACCATTATTTCGATGCGTTACAAACTTTTTGGCCAAAACCAACATATAATACCCTCCCCACATAGTGGTGTAGGGTATACAAATCTTTGATGTACCGCGAAAAAAATTTAACCTTTTTTGAAATGGAATATGAAATAATTGACAACATTTGTGATATACACTTTGATAGAACCAAAACTGTGCCTCATCGAAATAATGTTTTAAGACCCCAAGTATGTTTGGACGAAATTCGTTTCAGACAATTTGCAGTCGATTGAGCCATGTCAGTCCGTCTGTCTGGCTGATTGGTGAGAACGATAACTCTCGAACGAATCAACTGATTCGAACCAAATTTTGGGTATCGTAATATTTTGTCCAAACTTAGTTCAAGTTCGAAGATGGGCCATATCGGTCCACTCCTTCGGCTACCTTCTCCACAAAAGTTCAAAATTTGTCTGTAAAATGGTGTGAGTGATAACTCTGGAAGGGATCAATCGATTTGGTCCAAGCTTTGCACATCGTATTATTCCTTCCAAATATAGATTGGGTTCGAATATGGACTATATTGGTCCACTCCTTCGGGTACATCCCACACAAAATTCGGTTAAAGAGAAGTTTAAGAGCTCCTCTCGGATTGTTTTGAAAGTTGTTTTAGTAAGCTGTCCTTGCGGCTCCCTTTACGATCTTGTCCATACTTCCTGAGATATTGGCTTAAAAGTTGCAAGAAACCCTGGCGGCACCAACCAAAATGGCATGTCCGCAAGTAATTCTCACAGGGAGTTTCTGATTGGTGCAGACTTTCCACGTCATATTATTTCATCCAGTCATGTATCAGGTTGGAATATAAACTATATCGGTCCACTTCTTCGGGTATCTCCCACAGAAAATTCGGATAAAGTGAAGTTTAAGAGCTCCTCTCGGATCGTCTTGATTTTTTTCAGCAGGTTGTCCTTGCGTCTCCCTTTACGACGGTACAATTTTTTTCTTGCGCAAGTCCATACTTCCTGTGATATTGGTTTAAAAGTTCTAAGAAACCCTGACCGCACCAATCAAAATGGCAAGTCCGCAGGTAATTCTCACAGGGAGTTTCTGATTGGTGCAGACTTTCCACGTCATATTATTTTATCCAGTCATGTATCAGGTTGGAATATAAACTATATCGGTCCACTTCTCCGGGTACCTCCCACACAAAATTCGTATAAAGTGAAGTTTTAGAGCTCCTCTCGGATCGTCTTGAATTTTTTTCAGCAGGTTATCCTTGCGACTCCCTTTATGACGGTACAATTTTTTTCTTTCGCAAGTCCATACTTCCTGAGATATTGGCCTTAATGTTCCAAGAAACCAAAATCCGCAAGATAATTCTCGCTGGAGCTTAGTGCAGACTTTGCAATATCAAACCACTTCTTCGGGTACCTCTCACACAAAATTAAAAAAAAAATGAAATTTAAGAGCTCCTCTCGCATCGTTTTGATTCTTTTTTTAATAGGTTTTCTAGCAGCCTCATTTTCAACGGTACAATTTTTTTTTTCGGAGTAAGTCAGTACTTCCTGAGATAATGGTCCAAGCACCAAAACCCTCCCGGCACGTACTAAAATGGCTATTATACAAGATAACTCTAAAACTTTTTCAAAAATTTCTTTCAAACTTAGTTTAACGTAAATTAATATTTCGAGTGCTCTATCAAGATGTTTGGTTACTAAAAATGTTTGGTATATGTCAATGATTTGGCATAGCTCCACATTACGGTGCATCAGATTCTAAAGCAAACTCGTGATACAAAATCAATATATTTTATATACGGCATAATTATTATGTTTATTTTTTTCACTGGCTGATGGTATATCTCCGCCAGCACAGCTGACTGATATTTTCTTACTTGTTTTTAGAAGATTTAGCTTCTGTTTTTTTTTTTTCAAAAATATTGCCCAGTGTTCTGACAAATGGCCGACTACGAAACCGTTTTTACTAAAGCAGTATGTGGTGCCCACTGTAGCTCGAAAACGAATAAACCGATCAGCATATGGTTTTGTGGGAGCATTAAGAACCCAATAATCTTGCTCTTAATCGAAACGGAATTAAAAAATATCCATTATTAATAAAATTGTGAATTGTCAACGTCAAAATTTCTATTTTAACTAAAAAAATTGATAGCTTTTTCACCATAAATTTTTTTCAAGTCTCTCGATTAAGAACATTCTTTATACCCTACACCACTATGTGGTAAGGGGTATTATGTGTTAGTGCATTTGTATGTAACATACAAAAGGAAGCGAGATAGACCCATAGTTTCTTCTAGGGATATACATAGAATCACTTTCTGAGTCGATTTATGCATGTCCGTCCGTCCGTCCGATCGCAACATACAGGTCGCAATTGTTGACCGATTTCGCTGAAAATTGGGGAATACCATTTTTTTAGCCGTCGGAAGATCAAGTTCGAAGATGGGATATATCGGTCCACGTTTTGGTATAGCCCCCATATAACGGTACCCCCCGATTTACGGTATTTTGACGTTTTCAGCTACATTTTCAGACCGATTTGGCTATAATTTGACATTTAGGGTTCTTAAGTGTCAATAAACATATATAACAAAACTTGTGGACATAGGTTCACGTTTTGGTATAGCCCCCATATAACGGTACCCCCCGATTTGCGGTATTTTGACGTTTTTAGCTACATTTTCAGACCGATTTAGCTATAACTTGACATTTAGGGTTCTTAAGTGTCAATAAACTTATATAACAAAAGTTGTGGACATAGGTCCACGTTTTGGTATAGCCCCCATATAACGGTACCCCCAATTTAAGGTGTTTTGATGTTTTTAGCTACATTTTCAGACCGATATAGCTATAATTTGACATTTAGGGTTCCTAAGTGTCAATAAACTTATATAACAAAAGTTGTGGACATAGGTCCACGTTTTGGTATAGCCCCCATATAACGGTACCTCCCGATTTACGGTATTTTGACAGTTTTAGCTACATTTTCAGACCGATTTAGCTATATTTTGACACTTAGGGTTCTTAAGTGTCAATAAACTTATATAACAAAAGTTGTGAACATAGGTCCACGTTTTGGTATAGCCCCCATATAACGGTACCCTCCAATTTGCGGTATTTTGACATTTTTAGCTACATTTTCAGACCGATGTAGCTATAATTTGGCATTTAGGGTTCTTAAATGTCAATAAACTTATATAACAAAAGTTGTGGACATAGGTCCACGTTTCGGTATAGCCCCCATATAACGGTACCCCCCGATTTACGGTATTTTGACAGTTTTAGCTACATTTTCAGACCGATTTAGCTATATCTTGACACTTAGGGTTCTTAAGTGTCAATAAACTTATATAGCAAAACTTGTGGACAAAGGTCCACGTTTTGGTATAGCCCCCATATAACGGTACCCCCGATTTGCGGTGTTTTGACGTTTGTAGCTACATTTTCAGACCGATGTAGCTATAATTTGACATTTAAAGTTCTTAAATGTCAATAAACTTATATGACAAAACTTGTGGACATAGGTCCACGTTTTGGTATAGCCCCCATATAACGGTTCATTTAAGTTCATATTTTCGTATAGCCCAGATACCTCCGAACTAGCTGTTAATGACATTTGAAGTTCCCACGTTATGTACCGATTTTCGATATTTTGAAGATTCTAGCTAAATTTTTTAACCGAATTAGGAGTTATTTGACATTAAAGGCTCCCTTCAAAAACTGTCAACATAGGCACCATAAAAAAGGGCCTCCCGAATGAAGCATAAATGTACATAAACATTATCTGACATTTTAACGTACCCACTTAAAGTTGGGGACAGGAATGAAAAGTAATTATTCCATTTTAGTTCAGAATATTTTATGGTGTAGGGTATGAAAAGTTCGGCCCGGCCGAACTTAATGCTTTTTTACTTGTTTTATATGTGTAAAAGTTCCACAAAAACATAAGAAGTTTGGATCATCCATTTTCGAGATACAGTGGGCACCACATTTAAATATTTTGAGAAAACCGCGTTTTAAACTTCGATGTTACATACAAATCACAATGAATTTTCTCTTTCTCATGCTCATGTCTCAGCTAATTTTTGTCGAAATTTTTGCAACATATTGTAACGTGACAAAATGATCACGTGCATATTAGCAACAACATTACGGCCCGCCACCTAACAACAAAATGCCGTCCACACTGTTAAAACCCATAACTATACAACCATTTACAATGCATTTTGATTTATCACCAACATGACAACAGCGGAGTACTACTCAATCGCTGTGTGCTACCGTTCACTTAAGTATTTCAGTTTGAGGCGGGACTGGGAGGCTTGCTACTGAAGGGAGCCATCCATACGGGCTTGAGTACAGTTGTGTGTTCGTAGTCCGCCAACCGACACGGGAGTGCAAAGAGGTTGGGAAGTACTTTTAAGAGCTACCCCTTTGTGCGATGGCTAATACATTCTCTCCACCTACAACACGAGAATCAACGAATCATCGGGTTCTCGATTATCTTCAAATCGCCTACTACAGAACAGCGTATCACCGTATTTGTAAGTGGCCGTAACCCCTTAAGGAGGTATTCTTTCCATAGAATACCTGCATATAGTATTCTGTCTATAGAATGTTTTAGTAGTAATTCTAGCTGTAATTCTAATTCTGTAGGGTATTACACGCACAAACACACACACGCATTTCATTTTCACATTTCACTCCATTTTCCAAATAAACTTCCCTGCCTGCATTTGTTTTTTAACAAAAATTCTCTCTCGAACTCCCCTGGGATGTCGCATTTATCCCTTGCTTAGTGCTAACAGACCTGTGTTTTGTGCTTCAATTCGAGTAATTTTTTCTCCTCTCCTATTCCTATTTCTACTACTTTGGTTATACTTTTGGTCATAACTTTGTTGTTGCTTCATTTTTTCTTGTACTCCATAAAATTGTGAACGATTGCTACATTGGGTATTTTGAAGTGTATCAGACACATTCACATATCGGTTTTGTTGTTTTTGTTTTCTTCTTTTCGCAGGACACAAGCAACCAAGGATGAAGAGAAACGGCACCGGTAGTGGCGGTAGAGCTAACGGACAGGTAGCTGATAGACAGCCAGTTTGGGGCAACAATTGATTATTGGCATTGGAAATGAAACATGACAACCGAGGTATGGTTAAGCATAACAAATTAGGTTCATGGTGTCCGCAAAAGAATTGTTGCAAATAGTAAATGATGAAGAAGAAGAAGCAGATGGAGGAAATGCACATGTGAAGGAAACCAAAAAAAAATCTCCCCATAGACTGAATGTATGGTTTGAATATAATTGCGTGTGTAAGTAAGCTCGGACGTTCATCATCCATTCACGAACTGCATGAATGGACCGAATGTGGTTGGAGATTGTTTTTTTGAAGAAACAATTGTGAAATTTTGAGATATGATTTAATTTTTCAAACCGCAAGAGAAAGGGGTGCTTTTGTCAAGCCAAGATAGGTTTTTGATAAATTTAAGCAGAGATATGGCATCTCGTATATCTGATAAGAAGGTCTTCTTGTACCCATCAAGGGTCAAAGGATCTTCCGTAATATATCGTGTGAAAGAAGGGTAAGTTTCTACGTTTTAAAGGTTGATCCTACGAAGTTTGCCTATGTAGTAGCCTAACAGAATTGGTAAACCGGTCAACTTCAGCCACCCGCCACCCACTTGAGCTATATAGAACCTTTTTGCAAACAAGGATGGCTAGCAGGTTTAGGGATTAACGAGCATAATTACCTAACATTTGCCTATGAGCTACCTGAAGGAAGTCCATATTGGAAAATGATATAATTTTGGGAATCATTCTTTTCGATAGTTTTCTCGCCGACCATAGGATGTTTAGAGCTCTTGGTCTATTATATCAGGAAACTTGAAACTAATATCTTTGTAATCAGAATGACAGGGAATACGTCAGTGGCTTCCTATAGACGTCATCAAAGACTTCAATAGAAGGGCTTCTTATAGATATCCCCTGGAACTTCATATAGAAGTCCTCTGGGACTTCTTATAAAAATCCTCATGAACCTCTTATAGAAGTCCTCGGGGTCTTCTTATAGAAGTCCTCGGGGACCTCTTATAGAAGTCCTCTGGATACCTCAGTGACTTTCTATAGAAGTCATCAAAGACTTCCAATAGAAGTTCTTAAGGGCTTCCTATAGATGTCCCCTGGAACTTCATATAGAAGTCCTCTGGGACTTCTTATAAAAATCCTCATGAACCTCTTATAGAAGTCCTCGGGGACTTCATATTGAAGTCCTCAGGGACTTCATATAGAAGTCCTCTGAATCATCATATAAAAGTCCTCGGGGACCTCTTATAGAAGTCTTATGGTACTTCTTATAGAAGTCCTCTGGGACTTCATATAGAAGTCCTCGGGGACCTCTTATAGAAGTCTTCGGGGACCTCTTATAGAAGTCCTCGGGGACCTCAGTGACTTCCTATAGAAGTCATCAAAGACTTCCAATAGAAGTTCTTAAGTGCTTCTTATAGATGTCCCCTGGAACTTCATATAGAAGTCCTCTGAGACTTCTTATAGAAGTCTTCTGAGACTTCTTTTAGAAGTCCTCTGGGACTTCTTATAAAAGTCCTCAAGAACCTCTTATAGAAGTCCTCTGGGACTTCATATTGAAGTCCTCAGGGACTTCATATAGAATTCCTCTGGATCTTAATATAAAAGTCCTCGGGGACCTCATATAGAAGTCCTATGGGACTTCTTATAGAAGTCCTCTGGGAATTCTTTTAGAAGTATTTGGGTACTTCTTATAGTAGTCCTCAGAAACTCTTTATGGAAGTCCTCAAAGGCTTCTTGTGGAAGTCGTCTGGAACTTCTTATAGAGGTTCTGAAGGACTTCTTGCAAAACTCCTCCAGGGCCTCTTACAGAAGTCCTCATGAACTTCTTATAGAAGCCCTGTGGGAACTCTTATAGTAGTCTTCTGGGACTTCTTATAGCAGTCCTCTGGGAATTCTTATAGAAATATTTGGGTACTTCTTACAGTAGTCCTCAGATACTCTTTATGGAAGTCCTCAAGGGCTTCTTGTAGAAGTCGTCTGGAACTTTTTATAGAGGTTCTGAAGGGCTTCTTGCAAAACTCCTCAAGGCCCTCTTACAGAAGTCCTCAGGACTTCTTACAGAAGTCTTCAAGGACTTCTGATAGAAGTCCTCTGAAAATTCTTTTAGAAGTCCTCTGAGACTTCTTTTAGAAGTCCTCTGGGACTTCCTTTAGAAGTCCTCTGGGACTTCTTATTCCAGTCTTCTTGGACTTCTTATTGCAGTCCTCTGGGAGTTCTTACAGAAGCACTTGGGTACTTGTTATAGCAGCCCTCCGATACTATTTATGGAAGTCCTCAGAAAGGGTCTATAGAAGCACCCTTTCTTTCAGAAAGGGTCTATAGAAGCACCCTTTCTTTCAGAAAGGGTCTATAGAAGCACCCTTTCTTTCAGAAAGGGTCTATAGAAGCACCCTTTCTTTCAGAAAGGGTCTGTAGAAGCACGCTTTCTTTCAGAAAGGGTCTATAAAAGCACCCTCTCTTTCAGAAAGGGTCTATAGAAGCACCCTCTCTTTCAGAAAGGGTCTATAGGAGCACCCTTTCTTTCAGAAAGGGTCTATAGAAGCACCCTTTCTTTCAGAAAGGGTCTATAGAAGCACCCTCTCTTTCAGAAAGGGTCTATAGGAGCACCCTCTCTTTCAGAAAGGGTTTATAGAAGCACCCTCTCTTTCAGAAAGGGTCTATAGAAGCACCCTTTCTTTCAGAAAGGGTCTATAGAAGCACCCTTTCTTTCAGAAAGGGTCTATAGAAGCACCCTTTCTTTCAGAAAGGGTCTATAGAAGCGCCCTTTCTTTCAGAAAGGGTCTATAGAAGCACCCTTTCTTTCAGAAAGGGTCTATAGAAGCACCCTTTCTTTCAGAAAGGGTCTATAGAAGCCACCTCTCTTTCAGAAAGGGTCTATAGAAGCACCCTCTCTTTCAGAAAGGGTCTATAGAAGCACCCGCTCTTTCAGAAAGGGTCTATAGAATCCACCTCTCTTTCAGAAAGGGTCTATAGAAGCACCCTCTCTTTCAGAAAGGGTCTATAGGAGCACCCTCTCTTTCAGAAAGGGTTTATAGAAGCACCCTCTCTTTCAGAAAGGGTCTATAGAAGCCACCTCTCTTTCAGAAAGGGTCTATAGAAGCACCCTCTCTTTCAGAAAGGGTCTATAGAAGCACCCTCTCTTTCAGAAAGGGTCTATAGAAGCCACCTCTCTTTCAGAAAGGGTCTATAGAAGCACCCTCTCCTTCAGAAAGGATCTATAGAAGCCACCTCTCTTTCAGAAAGGGTCTATAGAAGCCACCTCTCTTTCAGAAAGGGTCTATAGAAGCCACCTCTCTTTCAGAAAGGGTCTATAGAAGCACCCTCTCTTTGAGAAAGGGTCTATAGAAGCACCCTCTCTTTCAGAAAGGGTCTATAGAAGCACCCTTTCTTTCAGAAAGGGTCTATAGAAGCACCCTTTCTTTCAGAAAGGCTCTAAGAAGCACCCTTTCTTTCAGAAAGGGTCTATAGAAGCACCCTTTCTTTCAGAAAGGGTCTATAGAAGCACCCGCTCTTTCAGAAAGGGTCTATAGAAGCACCCTCTCTTTCAGAAAGGGTCTATAGAAGCCACCTCTCTTTCAGAAAGGGTCTATAGAAGCCACCTCTCTTTCAGAAAGGGTCTATAGAAGCACCCTCTCTTTCAGAAAGGGTCTATAGAAGCACCCTTTCTTTCAGAAAGGGTCTGTAGAAGCACGCTTTCTTTCAGAAAGGGTCTATAAAAGCACCCTTTCTTTCAGAAAGGGTCTATAGAAGCACCCTTTCTTTCAGAAAGGGTCTGTAGAAGCACGCTTTCTTTCAGAAAGGGTCTATAAAAGCACCCTCTCTTTCAGAAAGGGTCTATAGAAGCACCATTTCTTTCAGAAAGGGTCTATAGAAGCACCCTTTCTTTCAGAAAGGGTCTATAGAAGCACCCTTTCTTTCAGAAAGGGTCTATAGAAGCACCCTTTCTTTCAGAAAGGGTCTGTAGAAGCACGCTTTCTATCAGAAAGGGTCTATAAAAGCACCCTTTCTTTCAGAAAGGGTCTATAGAAGCACCCTTTCTTTCAGAAAGGGTCTATAGAAGCCACCTCTCTTTCAGAAAGGGTCTATAGAAGCACCCTCTCTTTCAGAAAGGGTCTATAGAAGCACCCTCTCTTTCAGAAAGGGTCTATAGAAGCCACCTCTCTTTCAGAAAGGGTCTATAGAAGCACCCTCTCTTTCAGAAAGGGTCTATAGAAGCACCCTCTCTTTCAGAAAGGGTCTATAGAAGCACCCTCTCTTTCAGAAAGGGTCTATAGAAGCCACCTCTCTTTCAGAAAGGATCTATAGAAGCACCCTCTCTTTCAGAAAGGGTCTATAGAAGCACCCTTTCTTTCAGAAAGGGTCTATTGAAGCACCCTTTCTTTCAGAAAGTGTCCATAAAAGCAAATTTTTTTCAGAATTTAAATTAATTAATTTTAAAAAATTATTTAACTATTATTTTTCCTTTCAGAAAGGGTCTATAGAAGCACCCTTTCTTTCAGAAAGGGTCTGTAGAAGCACGCTTTCTTTCAGAAAGGGTCTATAAAAGCACCCTTTCTTTCAGAAAGGGTCTATAGAAGCACCCTTTCTTTCAGAAAGGGTCTGTAGAAGCACGCTTTCTTTCAGAAAGGGTCTATAAAAGCACCCTTTCTTTCAGAAAGGGTCTATAGAAGCACCCTTTCTTTCAGAAAGGGTCTGTAGAAGCACGCTTTCTTTCAGAAAGGGTCTATAAAAGCACCCTCTCTTTCAGAAAGGGTCTATAGAAGCACCATTTCTTTCAGAAAGGGTCTATATAAGCAACCTTTCTTTCAGAAAGGGTCTACAGAAACACCCTCTCTTTCAGAAAGGGTCAATAGAAGCACCCTCTCTTTCAGAAAGGGTCTATAGAAGCACCCGCTCTTTCAGAAAGGGTCTACAGAAGCACCCTTTCTTTCAGAAAAGGTCTATAGAAGCACCCTTTCTTTCAGAAAGTGTCCATAGAAGCAAATTTTTTTTCAGAAAGGGTCTATAGAAGCGCCCTTTTCTTTCAAAAAAGGGTCTATAGAAGCACCTTTTCTTTCAGAAAGGGGCCATAGAAGCACTCTTTCTTTCAGGAAGGGTCTATAGAGGCACCCTTTCTTTCAGAAAGGGTCTATTGAAGCACCCTTTCTTTCAGAAAGTTTCAGAAAGTGTCCATAAAAGCAAATTTTTTTTCAGAAAGGGTCTATAAAAGCAACCTTTCTTTCAGAAAGGGTCTACAGAAACACCCTTTCTTTCAGAAAGGGTCTATAGAAGCACCCTTCCTTTCAAAAGGGGCCATAGAAGCACCTTTTCTTTCAGAAAGGGGCCATAGAAGCACCTTTTCTTTCAGAAAGGGGCCATAGAAGCACTCTTTCTTTCAGAAAGGGTCTATAGAGGCACTCTTTCTTTCAGAAAGGGTCTATAGATGCACCCTTTCTTTCAGAAAGGGTCTATAGAAGCACCCTTTCTTTCGGAAAGGGTCTATAGAAGCACCCTTTCTTTTAGAAAGGGTCTATAGAAGAACCCTTTCTATCAGAAATTGTCTATAGAAGAACCCTTTCTGTCTGTATCGGAAAATTATATCCTTCCCAAAAGTTTAAAATGTTCGCTTAAGAGTCATTTAAATATTGTTCGATGCTCGCTTTATAGTTATCATTGAAGGAAGTAATTCTGGTCCTAATTGCATGGCATGTTCATGCTTCCTCACCCTGAAAGTTCAGAAAGTTTCAGAAAGTGTCCATAAAAGCAAATTTTTTTTCAGAAAGGGTCTATAAAAGCAACCTTTCTTTCAGAAAGGGTCTACAGAAACACCCTTTCTTTCAGAAAGGGTCTATAGAAGCACCCTTCCTTTCAAAAGGGGCCATAGAAGCACCTTTTCTTTCAGAAAGGGGCCATAGAAGCACTCTTTCTTTCAGAAAGGGTCTATAGAGGCACTCTTTCTTTCAGAAAGGGTCTATAGATGCACCCTTTCTTTCAGAAAGGGTCTATAGAAGCACCCTTTCTTTCGGAAAGGGTCTATAGAAGCACCCTTTCTTTTAGAAAGGGTCTATAGAAGAACCCTTTCTATCAGAAATTGTCTATAGAAGAACCCTTTCTGTCTGTATCGGAGAATTATATCCTTCCCAAAAGTTTAAAATGTTCGCTTAAGAGTCATTTAAATATTGTTCGATGCTCGCTTTATAGTTATCATTGAAGGAAGTAATTCTGGTCCTAATTGCATGGCATGTTCATGCTTCCTCACCCTGACACAGAAAAATTGTACGGTGACCACGGTGGAGAGAGATGGGTAAAATGGAGGATCTCTTATTTATACACCTCTCGCTCTAAACTTTTTAGCAATTGTTCTTCCAACGCTATAATTTTATGTTCCACACCTATTATCCGAATATTCCAAAAACCGCCCGAGTGGTAATACATACATATATGAAGGCTCATGTGTTTCTTTGATATATACCGTGTTTAGGGGAGTGACTAAGACCTCTCTCTATGATTCCAACCCCATATACGTTTGCAAATTTTGAAGTTATTTTTCACACAAAGAACTAAATTAAATTAATTTTAAAAAATTATTTAACTATTATTTTTCCTTTCAGAAAGGGTCTATAGAAGCACCCTTTCTTTCAGAAAGGGTCTGTAGAAGCACGCTTTCTTTCAGAAAGGGTCTATAAACGCACCCTTTCTTTCAGAAAGGGTCTATAAACGCACCCTTTCTTTCAGAAAGGGTCTATAGAAGCACCCTTTCTTTCAGAAAGGGTCTGTAGAAGCACGCTTTCTTTCAGAAAGGGTCTATAAACGCACCCTTTCTTTCAGAAAGGGTCTATAGAAGCACCCTTTCTTTCAGAAAGGGTCTGTAGAAGCACGCTTTCTTTCAGAAAGGGTCTATAAACGCACCCTTTCTTTCAGAAAGGGTCTATAGAAGCACCCTTTCTTTCAGAAAGGGTCTGTAGAAGCACGCTTTCTTTCAGAAAGGGTCTATAAAAGCACCCTCTCTTTCAGAAAGGGTCTATAGAAGCACCATTTCTTTCAGAAAGGGTCTATAGAAGCACCCTTTCTTTCAGAAAGGGTCTATAGAAGCACCCTTTCTTTCAGAAAGGGTCTATAGAAGCACCCTTTCTTTCAGAAAGGGTCTGTAGAAGCACGCTTTCTATCAGAAAGGGTCTATAAAAGCACCCTTTCTTTCAGATAGGGTCTATAGAAGCACCCTTTCTTTCAGAATGGGTCTATAGAAGCCACCTCTCTTTCAGAAAGGGTCTATAGAAGCACCCTCTCTTTCAGAAAGGGTCTATAGAAGCACCCTCTCTTTCAGAAAGGGTCTATAGAAGCCACCTCTCTTTCAGAAAGGGTCTATAGAAGCACCCTCTCTTTCAGAAAGGGTCTATAGAAGCACCCTCTCTTTCAGAAAGGGTCTATAGAAGCACCCTCTCTTTCAGAAAGGGTCTATAGAAGCCACCTCTCTTTCAGAAAGGGTCTATAGAAGCACCCTCTCTTTCAGAAAGGGTCTATAGAAGCACCCTTTCTTTTAGAAAGGGTCTATTGAAGCACCCTTTCTTTCAGAAAGTGTCCATAAAAGCAAATTTTTTTCAGAAAGGGTCTATAAAAGCAACCTTTCTTTCAGAAAGGGTCTACAGAAACACCCTCTCTTTCAGAAAGGGTCTATAGAAGCACCCTCTCTTTCAGAAAGGGTCTATAGAAGCACCCGCTCTTTCAGAAAGGGTCTACAGAAGCACCCTTTCTTTCAGAAAAGGTCTATAGAAGCACCCTTTCTTTCAGAAAGTGTCCATAGAAGCAAATTTTTTTTCAGAAAGGGTCTATAGAAGCGCCCTTTTCTTTCAAAAAAGGGTCTATAGAAGCACCTTTTCTTTCAGAAAGGGGCCATAGAAGCACTCTTTCTTTCAGGAAGGGTCTATAGAGGCACCCTTTCTTTCAGAAAGGGTCTATTGAAGCACCCTTTCTTTCAGAAAGTTTCAGAAAGTGTCCATAAAAGCAAATTTTTTTTCAGAAAGGGTCTATAAAAGCAACCTTTCTTTCAGAAAGGGTCTACAGAAACACCCTTTCTTTCAGAAAGGGTCTATAGAAGCACCCTTCCTTTCAAAAGGGGCCATAGAAGCACCTTTTCTTTCAGAAAGGGGCCATAGAAGCACTCTTTCTTTCAGAAAGGGTCTATAGAGGCACTCTTTCTTTCAGAAAGGGTCTATAGATGCACCCTTTCTTTCAGAAAGGGTCTATAGAAGCACCCTTTCTTTCGGAAAGGGTCTATAGAAGCACCCTTTCTTTTAGAAAGGGTCTATAGAAGAACCCTTTCTATCAGAAATTGTCTATAGAAGAACCCTTTCTGTCTGTATCGGAGAATTATATCCTTCCCAAAAGTTTAAAATGTTCGCTTAAGAGTCATTTAAATATTGTTCGATGCTCGCTTTATAGTTATCATTGAAGGAAGTAATTCTGGTCCTAATTGCATGGCATGTTCATGCTTCCTGACCCTGACACAGAAAAATTGTACGGTGACCACGGTGGAGAGAGATGGGTAAAATGGAGGATCTCTTATTTATACACCTCTCGCTCTAAACTTTTTAGCAATTGTTCTTCCAACGCTATAATTTTATGTTCCACACCTATTATCCGAATATTCCAAAAACCGCCCGAGTGGTAATACATACATATATGAAGGCTCATGTGTTTCTTTGATATATACCGTGTTTAGGGGAGTGACTAAGACCTCTCTCTATGATTCCAACCCCATATACGTTTGCAAATTTTGAAGTTATTTTTCACACAAAGAACTAAATTAAATTAATTTTAAAAAATTATTTAACTATTATTTTTCCTTTCAGAAAGGGTCTATAGAAGCACCCTTTCTTTCAGAAAGGGTCTGTAGAAGCACGCTTTCTTTCAGAAAGGGTCTATAAACGCACCCTTTCTTTCAGAAAGGGTCTATAAACGCACCCTTTCTTTCAGAAAGGGTCTATAGAAGCACCCTTTCTTTCAGAAAGGGTCTGTAGAAGCACGCTTTCTTTCAGAAAAGGTTTATAAACGCACCCTTTCTTTCAGAAAGGGTCTATAGAAGCACCCTTTCTTTCAGAAAGGGTCTGTAGAAGCACGCTTTCTTTCAGAAAGGGTCTATAAAAGCACCCTCTCTTTCAGAAAGGGTCTATAGAAGCACCATTTCTTTCAGAAAGGGTCTGTAGAAGCACGCTTTCTTTCAGAAAGGGTCTATAAACGCACCCTTTCTTTCAGAAAGGGTCTATAAACGCACCCTTTCTTTCAGAAAGGGTCTATAGAAGCACCCTTTCTTTCAGAAAGGGTCTATAGAAGCACCCTTTCTTTCAGAATGGGTCTATAGAAGCCACCTCTCTTTCAGAAAGGGTCTATAGAAGCACCCTCTCTTTCAGAAAGGGTTTATATAAGCACCCTCTCTTTCAGAAAGGGTCTATAGAAGCACCCTCTCTTTCAGAAAGGGTCTATAGAAGCCACCTCTCTTTCAGAAAGGGTCTATAGAAGCACCCTCTCTTTCAGAAAGGGTCTATAGAAGCACCCTCTCTTTCAGAAAGGGTCTATAGAAGCACCCTCTCTTTCAGAAAGGGTCTATAGAAGCCACCTCTCTTTCAGAAAGGGTCTATAGAAGCACCCTCTCTTTCAGAAAGGGTCTATAGAAGCACCCTTTCTTTCAGAAAGGGTCTATTGAAGCACCCTTTCTTTCAGAAAGTGTCCATAAAAGCAAATTTTTTTCAGAAAGGGTCTATAAAAGCAACCTTTCTTTCAGAAAGGGTCTACAGAAACACCCTC
Organism: Musca autumnalis; assembly: GCF_047663935.1. Lineage (NCBI taxonomy): Eukaryota > Metazoa > Arthropoda > Insecta > Diptera > Muscidae > Musca > Musca autumnalis. The sequence continues at coordinate 175,080,194 of NW_027412088.1, forward strand.
TCTTTCAGAAAGGGTCTATAGAAGCACCCTCTCTTTCAGAAAGGGTCTATAGAAGCACCCGCTCTTTCAGAAAGGGTCTACAGAAGCACCCTTTCTTTCAGAAAAGGTCTATAGAAGCACCCTTTCTTTCAGAAAGTGTCCATAGAAGCAAATTTTTTTTCAGAAAGGGTCTATAGAAGCGCCCTTTTCTTTCAAAAAAGGGTCTATAGAAGCGCCCTTTTCTTTCAAAAAAGGGTCTATAGAAGCACCTTTTCTTTCAGAAAGGGGCCATAGAAGCACTCTTTCTTTCAGGAAGGGTCTATAGAGGCACCCTTTCTTTCAGAAAGGGTCTATTGAAGCACCCTTTCTTTCAGAAAGTTTCAGAAAGTGTCCATAAAAGCAAATTTTTTTTCAGAAAGGGTCTATAAAAGCAACCTTTCTTTCAGAAAGGGTCTACAGAAACACCCTTTCTTTCAGAAAGGGTCTATAGAAGCACCCTTCCTTTCAAAAGGGGCCATAGAAGCACCTTTTCTTTCAGAAAGGGGCCATAGAAGCACTCTTTCTTTCAGAAAGGGTCTATAGAGGCACTCTTTCTTTCAGAAAGGGTCTATAGATGCACCCTTTCTTTCAGAAAGGGTCTATAGAAGCACCCTTTCTTTCGGAAAGGGTCTATAGAAGCACCCTTTCTTTTAGAAAGGGTCTATAGAAGAACCCTTTCTATCAGAAATTGTCTATAGAAGAACCCTTTCTGTCTGTATCGGAGAATTATATCCTTCCCAAAAGTTTAAAATGTTCGCTTAAGAGTCATTTAAATATTGTTCGATGCTCGCTTTATAGTTATCATTGAAGGAAGTAATTCTGGTCCTAATTGCATGGCATGTTCATGCTTCCTCACCCTGACACAGAAAAATTGTACGGTGACCACGGTGGAGAGAGATGGGTAAAATGGAGGATCTCTTATTTATACACCTCTCGCTCTAAACTTTTTAGCAATTGTTCTTCCAACGCTATAATTTTATGTTCCACACCTATTATCCGAATATTCCAAAAACCGCCCGAGTGGTAATACATACATATATGAAGGCTCATGTGTTTCTTTGATATATACCGTGTTTAGGGGAGTGACTAAGACCTCTCTCTATGATTCCAACCCCATATACGTTTGCAAATTTTGAAGTTATTTTTCACACAAAGAACTAAATTAAATTAATTTTAAAAAATTATTTAACTATTATTTTTCCTTTCAGAAAGGGTCTATAGAAGCACCCTTTCTTTCAGAAAGGGTCTGTAGAAGCACGCTTTCTTTCAGAAAGGGTCTATAAACGCACCCTTTCTTTCAGAAAGGGTCTATAAACGCACCCTTTCTTTCAGAAAGGGTCTATAGAAGCACCCTTTCTTTCAGAAAGGGTCTGTAGAAGCACGCTTTCTTTCAGAAAGGGTCTATAAACGCACCCTTTCTTTCAGAAAGGGTCTATAGAAGCACCCTTTCTTTCAGAAAGGGTCTGTAGAAGCACGCTTTCTTTCAGAAAGGGTCTATAAACGCACCCTTTCTTTCAGAAAGGGTCTATAGAAGCACCCTTTCTTTCAGAAAGGGTCTGTAGAAGCACGCTTTCTTTCAGAAAGGGTCTATAAAAGCACCCTCTCTTTCAGAAAGGGTCTATAGAAGCACCATTTCTTTCAGAAAGGGTCTATAGAAGCACCCTTTCTTTCAGAAAGGGTCTATAGAAGCACCCTTTCTTTCAGAAAGGGTCTATAGAAGCACCCTTTCTTTCAGAAAGGGTCTGTAGAAGCACGCTTTCTATCAGAAAGGGTCTATAAAAGCACCCTTTCTTTCAGATAGGGTCTATAGAAGCACCCTTTCTTTCAGAATGGGTCTATAGAAGCCACCTCTCTTTCAGAAAGGGTCTATAGAAGCACCCTCTCTTTCAGAAAGGGTCTATAGAAGCACCCTCTCTTTCAGAAAGGGTCTATAGAAGCCACCTCTCTTTCAGAAAGGGTCTATAGAAGCACCCTCTCTTTCAGAAAGGGTCTATAGAAGCACCCTCTCTTTCAGAAAGGGTCTATAGAAGCACCCTCTCTTTCAGAAAGGGTCTATAGAAGCCACCTCTCTTTCAGAAAGGGTCTATAGAAGCACCCTCTCTTTCAGAAAGGGTCTATAGAAGCACCCTTTCTTTTAGAAAGGGTCTATTGAAGCACCCTTTCTTTCAGAAAGTGTCCATAAAAGCAAATTTTTTTCAGAAAGGGTCTATAAAAGCAACCTTTCTTTCAGAAAGGGTCTACAGAAACACCCTCTCTTTCAGAAAGGGTCTATAGAAGCACCCTCTCTTTCAGAAAGGGTCTATAGAAGCACCCGCTCTTTCAGAAAGGGTCTACAGAAGCACCCTTTCTTTCAGAAAAGGTCTATAGAAGCACCCTTTCTTTCAGAAAGTGTCCATAGAAGCAAATTTTTTTTCAGAAAGGGTCTATAGAAGCGCCCTTTTCTTTCAAAAAAGGGTCTATAGAAGCACCTTTTCTTTCAGAAAGGGGCCATAGAAGCACTCTTTCTTTCAGGAAGGGTCTATAGAGGCACCCTTTCTTTCAGAAAGGGTCTATTGAAGCACCCTTTCTTTCAGAAAGTTTCAGAAAGTGTCCATAAAAGCAAATTTTTTTTCAGAAAGGGTCTATAAAAGCAACCTTTCTTTCAGAAAGGGTCTACAGAAACACCCTTTCTTTCAGAAAGGGTCTATAGAAGCACCCTTCCTTTCAAAAGGGGCCATAGAAGCACCTTTTCTTTCAGAAAGGGGCCATAGAAGCACTCTTTCTTTCAGAAAGGGTCTATAGAGGCACTCTTTCTTTCAGAAAGGGTCTATAGATGCACCCTTTCTTTCAGAAAGGGTCTATAGAAGCACCCTTTCTTTCGGAAAGGGTCTATAGAAGCACCCTTTCTTTTAGAAAGGGTCTATAGAAGAACCCTTTCTATCAGAAATTGTCTATAGAAGAACCCTTTCTGTCTGTATCGGAGAATTATATCCTTCCCAAAAGTTTAAAATGTTCGCTTAAGAGTCATTTAAATATTGTTCGATGCTCGCTTTATAGTTATCATTGAAGGAAGTAATTCTGGTCCTAATTGCATGGCATGTTCATGCTTCCTCACCCTGACACAGAAAAATTGTACGGTGACCACGGTGGAGAGAGATGGGTAAAATGGAGGATCTCTTATTTATACACCTCTCGCTCTAAACTTTTTAGCAATTGTTCTTCCAACGCTATAATTTTATGTTCCACACCTATTATCCGAATATTCCAAAAACCGCCCGAGTGGTAATACATACATATATGAAGGCTCATGTGTTTCTTTGATATATACCGTGTTTAGGGGAGTGACTAAGACCTCTCTCTATGATTCCAACCCCATATACGTTTGCAAATTTTGAAGTTATTTTTCACACAAAGAACTAAATTAAATTAATTTTAAAAAATTATTTAACTATTATTTTTCCTTTCAGAAAGGGTCTATAGAAGCACCCTTTCTTTCAGAAAGGGTCTGTAGAAGCACGCTTTCTTTCAGAAAGGGTCTATAAACGCACCCTTTCTTTCAGAAAGGGTCTATAGAAGCACCCTTTCTTTCAGAAAGGGTCTGTAGAAGCACGCTTTCTTTCAGAAAGGGTTTATAAACGCACCCTTTCTTTCAGAAAGGGTCTATAGAAGCACCCTTTCTTTCAGAAAGGGTCTGTAGAAGCACGCTTTCTTTCAGAAAGGGTCTATAAAAGCACCCTCTCTTTCAGAAAGGGTCTATAGAAGCACCATTTCTTTCAGAAAGGGTCTGTAGAAGCACGCTTTCTTTCAGAAAGGGTCTATAAACGCACCCTTTCTTTCAGAAAGGGTCTATAGAAGCACCCTTTCTTTCAGAAAGGGTCTATAGAAGCACCCTTTCTTTCAGAATGGGTCTATAGAAGCCACCTCTCTTTCAGAAAGGGTCTATAGAAGCACCCTCTCTTTCAGAAAGGGTCTATAGAAGCACCCTCTCTTTCAGAAAGGGTCTATAGAAGCCACCTCTCTTTCAGAAAGGGTCTATAGAAGCACCCTCTCTTTCAGAAAGGGTCTATAGAAGCACCCTCTCTTTCAGAAAGGGTCTATAGAAGCACCCTCTCTTTCAGAAAGGGTCTATAGAAGCCACCTCTCTTTCAGAAAGGGTCTATAGAAGCACCCTCTCTTTCAGAAAGGGTCTATAGAAGCACCCTTTCTTTCAGAAAGGGTCTATTGAAGCACCCTTTCTTTCAGAAAGTGTCCATAAAAGCAAATTTTTTTCAGAAAGGGTCTATAAAAGCAACCTTTCTTTCAGAAAGGGTCTACAGAAACACCCTCTCTTTCAGAAAGGGTCTATAGAAGCACCCTCTCTTTCAGAAAGGGTCTATAGAAGCACCCGCTCTTTCAGAAAGGGTCTACAGAAGCACCCTTTCTTTCAGAAAAGGTCTATAGAAGCACCCTTTCTTTCAGAAAGTGTCCATAGAAGCAAATTTTTTTTCAGAAAGGGTCTATAGAAGCGCCCTTTTCTTTCAAAAAAGGGTCTATAGAAGCACCTTTTCTTTCAGAAAGGGGCCATAGAAGCACTCTTTCTTTCAGGAAGGGTCTATAGAGGCACCCTTTCTTTCAGAAAGGGTCTATTGAAGCACCCTTTCTTTCAGAAAGTTTCAGAAAGTGTCCATAAAAGCAAATTTTTTTTCAGAAAGGGTCTATAAAAGCAACCTTTCTTTCAGAAAGGGTCTACAGAAACACCCTTTCTTTCAGAAAGGGTCTATAGAAGCACCCTTCCTTTCAAAAGGGGCCATAGAAGCACCTTTTCTTTCAGAAAGGGGCCATAGAAGCACTCTTTCTTTCAGAAAGGGTCTATAGAGGCACTCTTTCTTTCAGAAAGGGTCTATAGATGCACCCTTTCTTTCAGAAAGGGTCTATAGAAGCACCCTTTCTTTCGGAAAGGGTCTATAGAAGCACCCTTTCTTTTAGAAAGGGTCTATAGAAGAACCCTTTCTATCAGAAATTGTCTATAGAAGAACCCTTTCTGTCTGTATCGGAGAATTATATCCTTCCCAAAAGTTTAAAATGTTCGCTTAAGAGTCATTTAAATATTGTTCGATGCTCGCTTTATAGTTATCATTGAAGGAAGTAATTCTGGTCCTAATTGCATGGCATGTTCATGCTTCCTCACCCTGACACAGAAAAATTGTACGGTGACCACGGTGGAGAGAGATGGGTAAAATGGAGGATCTCTTATTTATACACCTCTCGCTCTAAACTTTTTAGGAATTGTTCTTCCAACGCTATAATTTTATGTTCCACACCTATTATCCGAATATTCCAAAAACCGCCCGAGTGGTAATACATACATATATGAAGGCTCATGTGTTTCTTTGATATATACCGTGTTTAGGGGAGTGACTAAGACCTCTCTCTATGATTCCAACCCCATATACGTTTGCAAATTTTGAAGTTATTTTTCACACAAAGAACTAAATTAAATTAATTTTAAAAAATTATTTAACTATTATTTTTCCTTTGCTATAATCTATGCGGTTGTTGTTGGTGTGATTATTATGTATTGTTGATTATTGAAGAACGAAAACTAAAGCTATAAAACTTTCCTTTTTTGTATACAATTTAATTATTCTTAACAATATTGCGGATTATGACTTGTTTTCATTTTGTCCATAACTTTTGTTCATTTTTTCTTTTTTTTTTTTTTTTTTTGTTCAGCCGTCATAACCAATTCCGTTCTGCCACTCGATTGTGGAATTTTGAACATTAACTGATTGTTGTTAACTGGACAGAGGTTGTGGGCCAACATTTTCGATGGCCCATATACATCATACACATGTGATTTATGTGCGGCTGTGTGGGTGTTGTGACTGTGACTAAATACCCAACAACAAAATATCCAACAGAGTTTTTATTTTTCAAAAAATAAATAATAAATAAATAAATAAAAAAAATGTTTTATTTTCTCTATCAAAAATGAAATGAAAATAAACAGCTTTTCGTTAAAAACAATGCAAAATATGTATATGTGTGCCTGTGTATGTTTGCATATGAATATAATAAATAAATTCATACAGCATGGGAATATATTTAAAACAATCACAAGGCAATGATTTCGTTGTTTTCACAGATGACTTCCATTCTTTTCACCATCAGTTGCCTCTCTCTCTTTTTTCACTATTCTTCATCCTCTCCTTCTCACTGGTACCTCCTTTCTTCACTGTATTGAATTTATTTCATAACTATGAATGGGAAATGCAATCAAATTTATTGTCAGGTCTATAAGTCAATACTGAAATTAAAGGGGGGAAAGAGAGTTTTCATTAAGGGTGATGGATTTTGCAACATAAAGAGGGGATGAAATAGACCCTTTCTCAAAGTAAGGGTGCTTCTATAGAATCTTTCTGAAAGAAAGTGCCCTTCTATACACCCTTTCTGAAAGGAAGGATGCTTCTATAGACACTTTCTGAAAGAAAGGGTGCTTCCTGAGACCATTTCTTAAAAAGTGTGTTTCTATAGACCCTTTCTAAATAAAAGGGTGCTTCCGTAGAACCTTTCTGAAAGTAAGGGTGCTTCCATAGACTCTTTCTGAAAGAAAGTGCCCTTCTATACACCCTTTCTGAAAGGAAGGATGCTTCTATAGACACTTTCTGAAAGAAAGGGTGCTTCTATAGACACTTTCTGAAAGAAAATGTGCTTCTATAGAATTTGTCTAAAAGAAAGGGTGCTTCTATAGACACTTCCTAAAAGAAAGGGTGCTTTTTTAGACCCTTTCTTAAAGAAAGGGAGCTTTTTTAGACCCTTTCTTAAAGAAAGGGTGCTTTTTTAGACCCTTTCTTAAAGCAAGGGTGCTTTTCTAGACCCTTTCTTAAAGAAAGGGTGCTTTTTTAGACCCTTTCTTAAAAAGGGTGCCTCCAAAGGCCCTTTCTGAACGAAAGGGTGCCTCCCAAGTCCCTTTCTTAAAAAAAGGGTGCCTCCAAAGTCCCTTTCTTAAAGAAAGGGTGCTTTTTTAGACCCTTTCTTAAAGAAAGGGTGCTTTTTTAGACCCTTTCTTAAAGAAAGGGTGCTTTTTTAGACCCTTTCTTAAAGAAAGGGTGCTTTTTTAGACCCTTTCTTAAAGAAAGGGTGCTTTTTTAGACCCTTTCTTAAAGAAAGGGTGCTTTTTTAGACCCTTTCTTAAAGAAAGGGTGCTTTTTTAGACCCTTTCTTAAAGAAAGGGTGCTTTTTTAGACCCTTTCTTAAAGAAAGGGTGCTTTTTTAGACCCTTTCTTAAAGAAAGGGTGCTTTTTTAGACCCTTTCTTAAAGAAAGGGTGCTTTTTTAGACCCTTTCTTAAAGAAAGGGTGCTTTTTTAGACCCTTTCTTAAAGAAAGGGTGCTTTTTTAGACCCTTTCTTAAAGAAAGGGTGCTTTTTTAGACCCTTTCTTAAAGAAAGGGTGCTTTTTTAGACCCTTTCTTAAAGAAAGGGTGCTTTTTTAGACCCTTTCTTAAAGAAAGGGTGCTTTTTTAGACCCTTTCTTAAAGAAAGGGTGCTTTTTTAGACCCTTTCTTAAAGAAAGGGTGCTTTTTTAGACCCTTTCTTAAAGAAAGGGTGCTTTTTTAGACCCTTTCTTAAAGAAAGGGTGCTTTTTTAGACCCTTTCTTAAAGAAAGGGTGCTTTTTTAGACCCTTTCTTAAAGAAAGGGTGCTTTTTTAGACCCTTTCTTAAAGAAAGGGTGCTTTTTTAGACCCTTTCTTAAAGAAAGGGTGCTTTTTTAGACCCTTTCTTAAAGAAAGGGTGCTTTTTTAGACCCTTTCTTAAAGAAAGGGTGCTTCCATAGACTCTTTCTGAAAGAAAGTGCCCTTCTATACACCCTTTCTGAAAGGAAGGATGCTTCTATAGACACTTTCTGAAAGAAAGGGTGCTTCTATAGACACTTTCTGAAAGAAAATGTGCTTCTATAGAATTTGTCTAAAAGAAAGGGTGCTTCTATAGACACTTCCTAAAAGAAAGGGTGCTTTTTAGACCCTTTCTTAAAGAAAGGGAGCTTTTTTAGACCCTTTCTTAAAGAAAGGGTGCTTTTTTAGACCCTTTCTTAAAGCAAGGGTGCTTTTCTAGACCCTTTCTTAAAGAAAGGGTGCTTTTTTAGACCCTTTCTTAAAAAGGGTGCCTCCAAAGGCCCTTTCTGAACGAAAGGGTGCCTCCCAAGTCCCTTTCTTAAAAAAAGGGTGCCTCCAAAGTCCCTTTCTTAAAGAAAGGGTGCTTTTTTAGACCCTTTCTTAAAGAAAGGGTGCTTTTTTAGACCCTTTCTTAAAGAAAGGGTGCTTTTTTAGACCCTTTCTTAAGAAAGGGTGCTTTTTTAGACCCTTTCTTAAAGAAAGGGTGCTTTTTTAGACCCTTTCTTAAAGAAAGGGTGCTTTTTTAGACCCTTTCTTAAAGAAAGGGTGCTTTTTTAGACCCTTTCTTAAAGAAAGGGTGCTTTTTTAGACCCTTTCTTAAAGAAAGGGTGCTTTTTTAGACCCTTTCTTAAAGAAAGGGTGCTTTTTTAGACCCTTTCTTAAAGAAAGGGTGCTTTTTTAGACCCTTTCTTAAAGAAAGGGTGCTTTTTTAGACCCTTTCTTAAAGAAAGGGTGCTTTTTTAGACCTTTCTTAAAGAAAGGGTGCTTTTTTAGACCCTTTCTTAAAGAAAGGGTGCCTTTTTTAGACCCTTTCTTAAAGAAAGGGTGCTTTTTTAGACCCTTTCTTAAAGAAAGGGTGCTTTTTTAGACCCTTTCTTAAAGAAAGGGTGCTTTTTTAGACCCTTTCTTAAGAAAGGGTGCTTTTTAGACCCTTTCTTAAAGAAAGGGTGCTTTTTTAGACCCTTTCTTAAAGAAAGGGTGCTTTTTTAGACCCTTTCTTAAAGAAAGGGTGCTTTTTTTAGACCCTTTCTTAAAGAAAGGGTGCTTTTTAGACCCTTTCTTAAAGAAAGGGTGCTTTTTTAGACCCTTTCTTAAAGAAAGGGTGCTTTTTTAGACCCTTTCTTAAAGAAAGGGTGCTTTTTTAGACCCTTTCTTAAAGAAAGGGTGCTTTTTTAGACCCTTTCTTAAAGAAAGGGTGCTTTTTTAGACCCTTTCTTAAAGAAAGGGTGCTTTTTTAGACCCTTTCTTAAAGAAAGGGTGCTTTTTAGACCCTTTCTTAAAGAAAGGGTGCTTTTTAGACCCTTTCTTAAAGAAAGGGTGCTTTTTTAGACCCTTTCTTAAAGAAAGGGTGCTTTTTTAGACCCTTTCTTAAAGAAAGGGTGCTTTTTTAGACCCTTTCTTAAAGAAAGGGTGCTTTTTTAGACCCTTTCTTAAAGAAAGGGTGCTTTTTTAGACCCTTTCTTAAAGAAAGGGTGCTTTTTTAGACCCTTTCTTAAAGAAAGGGTGCTTTTTTAGACCCTTTCTTAAAGAAAGGGTGCTTTTTTAGACCTTTCTTAAAGAAAGGGTGCTTTTTTAGACCCTTTCTTAAAGAAAGGGTGCTTTTTTTAGACCCTTTCTTAAAGAAAGGGTGCTTTTTTAGACCCTTTCTTAAGAAAGGGTGCTTTTTTAGACCCTTTCTTAAAGAAAGGGTGCTTTTTTAGACCCTTTCTTAAAGAAAGGGTGCTTTTTAGACCCTTTCTTAAAGAAAGGGTGCTTTTTTAGACCCTTTCTTAAAGAAAGGGTGCTTTTTTAGACCATTTCTTAAAGAAAGGGTGCTTTTTTAGACCCTTTCTTAAAGAAAGGGTGCTTTTTTAGACCCTTTCTTAAAGAAAGGGTGCTTTTTTAGACCCTTTCTTAAAGAAAGGGTGCTTTTTTAGACCCTTTCTTAAAGAAAGGGTGCTTTTTTAGACCCTTTCTTAAAGAAAGGGGTGCTTTTTTAGACCCTTTCTTAAAGAAAGGGTGCTTTTTTAGACCCTTTCTTAAAGAAAGGGTGCTTTTTTAGACCCTTTCTTAAAGAAAGGGTGCTTTTTTAGACCCTTTCTTAAAGAAAGGGTGCTTTTTTAGACCCTTTCTTAAAGAAAGGGTGCTTTTTTAGACCCTTTCTTAAAGAAAGGGTGCTTTTTTAGACCCTTTCTTAAAGAAAGGGTGCTTTTTTAGACCCTTTCTTAAAGAAAGGGTGCTTTTTTAGACCCTTTCTTAAAGAAAGGGTGCTTTTTTAGACCCTTTCTTAAAGAAAGGGTGCTTTTTTAGACCCTTTCTTAAAGAAAGGGTGCTTTTTTAGACCCTTTCTTAAAGAAAGGGTGCTTTTTTAGACCCTTTCTTAAAGAAAGGGTGCTTTTTTAGACCCTTTCTTAAAAAAAGGGTGCTTTTTTAGACCCTTTCTTAAAGAAAGGGTGCTTTTTTAGACCCTTTCTTAAAGAAAGGGTGCTTTTTTAGACCCTTTCTTAAAGAAAGGTTCTTTTTAGACCCTTTCTTAAAGAAAGGGTGCTTTTTTAGACCCTTTCTTAAAGAAAGGGTGCTTTTTTAGACCCTTTCTTAAAGAAAGGGTGCCTTTTTTAGACCCTTTCTTAAAAGAAGGTGCTTTTTTAGACCCTTTCTTAAAGAAAGGGTGCTTTTTTAGACCCTTTCTTAAAGAAAGGGTGCTTTTTTAGACCCTTTCTTAAAGAAAGGGTGCTTTTTTAGACCCTTTCTTAAAGAAGGGTGTTTTTTTAGACCCTTTCTTAAAGAAAGGGTGCTTCCAAAGGCCCTTTCTTAAAGAAAGGGTGCTTCCAAAGGCCCTTTCTTAAAGAAAGGGTGCTTCCAAAGGCCCTTTCTTAAAGAAAGGGTGCTTCCAAAGGCCCTTTCTTAAAGAAAGGGTGCTTCCAAAGGCCCTTTCTTAAAGAAAGGGTGCTTCCAAAGGCCCTTTCTTAAAGAAAGGCTGCTTCCAAAGGCCCTTTCTTAAAGAAAGGCTGCTTCCAAAGGCCCTTTCTTAAAGAAAGGCTGCTTCCAAAGGCCCTTTCTTAAAGAAAGGCTGCTTCCAAAGGCCCTTTCTTAAAGAAAGGGTGCTTCCAAAGGCCCTTTCTTAAAGAAAGGGTGCTTCCAAAGGCCCTTTCTTAAAGAAAGGGTGCTTCCAAAGGCCCTTTCTTAAAGAAAGGGTGCTTCCAAAGGCCCTTTCTTAAAGAAAGGGTGCATCCAAAGGCCCTTTCTTAAAGAAAGGGTGCATCCAAAGGCCCTTTCTGAAAGAAAGGGTGCTTCTATATTACCCTCCTGAAAGAAAGGCTGCTTTTTTAGACCCTTTCTAAAAGAAAGGGTGCATTTTAGACCCTTTCTAAAGGAAAGGGTGCATTTTTAGACCCTTTCTAAAAGAAAGGGTGCATTTTTAGACCCTTCTAAAAGAAAGGGTGCATTTTTAGACCCTTTCTAAAAGAAAGGGTGCATTTTTAGACCCTTTCTAAAAGAAAGGGTGTATTTTTAGACCCTTTCTAAAGGAAAGGGTGCATTTTTAGACCCTTTCTAAAAGAAAGTGTGCATTTTTAGACCCTTTCTAAAAGAAAGGGTGCATTTTTAGACCCTTTCTAAAAGAAAGGGTGTATTTTTAGACCCTTTCTAAAGGAAAGGGTGCATTTTTAGACCCTTTCTAAAGAAAGGGTGCATCTTTAGACCCTTTCTAAAAGAAAGGGTGCATCTTTAGACCCTTTCTAAAAGAAAGGGTGCTTTAGACCCTTTCTAAAAGAAAGGGTGCTTTAGACCCATTCTAAAAGAAAGGGTACATTTTTATACCCTTTCTAAAAGAAAGGGTGCTTTAGACCCTTTCTAAAAGAAAGGGTTGCATTTTTAGACCCTTTCTAAAAGAAAGGGTGCATTTTTAGACCCTTTCTAAAAGAAAGGGTGCATTTTTAGACCCTTTCTAAAAGAAAGGGTGCATTTTTAGACCCTTTCTAAAAGAAAGGGTGCATTTTTAGACCCTTTCTAAAAGAAAGGGTGCATTTTTAGACCCTTTCTAAAAGAAAGGGTGCATTTTTAGACCCTTTCTAAAAGAAAGGGTGCTTTAGACCCTTTCTAAAAGAAAGGATGCTTTAGACTCTTTCTAAAAGAAAGGGTGCTTTAGACCCTTTCTAAAAAAGGGTGTTTCTATAGACCCCTTTTATAAAGGTTAGGTGGTCTTCTGCCCATAGAAGACTTTAGAAGGCCTTACATCCATAGAAGACCTTAGAAGCTCATTTTTAGAAGATCTTTGAACGGTTTTATGTCAATAGAAGACCTTCCAAAGGTTGTAAAAGGTCCTCCGTACATAGAAGACCTTTACAACGCCTTCTGTACATAGAAGATCTTTAGAAAGTCTTTTATCCATAGAAGACCTTTAAATGATCTTCTGTCCGTTAAAGGTTTTCGGAAGGTATTCTGTCCATAGAAAACCATTAGAAGTTCTTCTGTCCACAAAATAGTTTTAGAAGGTCATCTGTCCATGGAAGATCTTTCGAAGATATTCTGTCCATAGAAGACGTTTAGAAGGCCTGCCGTCTACAGAGTACCTTTCGAAGAACTTCCGCAAATAGAATATGTTTTGGAAGATCTTATGTCCATAGAAGACCTTTAGAAAGTCTTTTGTACTTAGAAGGTCTTCTGTTCTCAGGAGACCTTTTGAAAGTCATGTGACCAGAAAAGGGCCTTGCAAGGCATTCTGTCCATAGAAGACTTCTGGAATGTATTTTGCCCATAGAAGTCCTTTAGAAGCTCTTCTGTCCTTGGAAGACCTTTAGAAAGTCGTTTGGCCAGAGAAGAAAAAGTCATTAGAAGGTCTTCTGTCCACAGAAGACATTTGAAAGGTCTTCTCTCAATAGAAAACTTTTAAAAATCGTCTATCTATAAAATACCTTTAGATGGTATTCTGAACCTGCAAGAGCTTTAGATGGTCTTCTGCACAAAGAAGACCTTTTCAAGGTCTTCTGTCAATAAAAGGCCTTTAAAAGGTTTAGAAGGTCTTCTGTCCAAAGAACATCTTTAAAACTTCTTCTGAGGAAGAAAATGTTGTTAATTGCTGCGTTGCATTTTCTCCCTCCAATAGCCAAAATAAATTTACCCTTTTTACCTATCAATGAACGACTGAATGGCCCGCACTTAATTCTCAAACCGAACCAATTTTCATACACAATAAAACTGAAACCACAATGGCTCCATATGCGGTAAGTGCTTTGTTGCATTTATACCACTTTTGTTTGGGCGGCATTTACACATGAATTGTTGGTTATTAACAAAGAGAGAGTTGTGAGAGAGAGTGAGGGATATGAAATTAATGGCATAGAGTTATTTTTAGGACACAACGTTTTAAAAATATATTTTTTTGTTGAGTTCAACTGAATTTGGGCCAAATAATCCACATATGGCCTTTTAACGTGAAATACTTTCGGTTATGGCGAACTTTATTCCACAGAATTGTAACATTTATCTCTTAGTTTTCTTTGTAATTTTTAGTTTCAAAATATACATTTTTGTTATTGAAACTAATTTTCAATTTCCCATTAAATTGTCGTCCATTGTCGGCATTCACATTTCGTTGTAGGACATTGAAATTATTTTATTCGGCCTTAGGTCTTTAAATAATTATTTTTCCATAATCCACTCAAACACATAAACATAGACACACATATATAAAATCCCACTCAGATATATTTAATACTTTTTAATATAAAATTATTAAAATGTTTTTGGTCTTGTTGTTATTGTCACCACACATTATACGGTTCCCCTGGCATAAAATATACTGCGCACTCAACATTTAATGTATTTATGGAATCTACATACATACATATGTATTTATCTGTGAATGCATGTGTGTGTGCATCATAAAAGCATAAATATACATAAATAATTTGATGTACAATATTTACAATTTATAAACAATTTGCATACAATTTTTGTTTTTCATAAATGAGCAACAAAAATGATTTTCATTTTCGGATAGAAAATTTATAATTTTCCGTTTCTGCCTTTTTTTTTGGTTGTCTGTGGAATAAATGTAAAATTACATTTCCTTTTTAAATAACGAGGGAAAATTGAAATAAATTTAATTTGAAATGGAAAATGAGGAGAGAAAAAAATTGTGTATAATTGCAAATTATGGGTGTATGAAATCGAGTAATTATTGAATACATACATATTATATAAAATGTTTATAGTGATACTTTTTTGCAATGAACTTAGGTTCATTCAACGCTTTGGTCTTGCCAAAATAACTAGATGGCTGGCATTTCCTCCTGGTCAGAAGGTCTTTTTAAAGTCCTCTATTGTTGAACGATTTTTAAGGTTCTTTGGATAGAAGACTATCTTATGGATACGAGAAAAAGTTCTTCTACAGTTGTTCTACGGTCTGAAGGTCTTCTAAATGCTTTCTTAACACAGAAGTCCTTCTAATGACGTTCTAGAAACATGAACACCTCAGTAGATGTTCCAGACACAAAAATATTTTCTAAAGGTTCTATATGCACCAAATATACTCAGAGTTCTCTTACAGGCAATCGGCTTTCTAGAGACATTCTAAAGACAGAACATTTTCTAAGCAACTTTTAATGAACAGAAGATTTCCTAAAGGTCTTCTGGAGATTGAAGAATTACTAAATATCGTCTATAGGTCATTTAGGTACTGACACTGCTTTAATATCTTCCAGGGACTGAAACCTTCCAAAAGACTTCTATAGGCAGAATGCATTCAAAGGAAACACGACCTTCTAATGACGTTCTAGGAATAGAATATCTTCGGAAGGTGTTCTATGGACAGAAGATTTCCAAACCATCTTCTACAGACAGACGACCATTTGATGGAATTCTAAGAGAAAATAACTTCTAAAGGGCTTTTGGAAGACTTTCTAAAGCTCTTTAAGGGACAGAGAAACTTTTTATGACTTTTGGGAACAGAAAACCTTCTATAGAAAAAATCCCTTCTAAGAACAGAAGACCTTCTAAAGGGGTTATATGGACATAAGACTTTTTAAAGGTCTTCTATGGACAGAAGACCTTCGAAAAGTCCTTTATTGACAGAAGTCCTTCTACAGGTCCTCTTTACACGGAAGACCTTTTGAAGGTTATCTATAGACAGAAGACCTTCTAAAGGCTTCCTTTTTACAGAAGGTCTTCTATGGACAGAACACCTTCTAAAGGTCTTCTATGGACAGAAGACCTTCTAAAGGTCTTCTATGGACAGAACACCTTCTAAAGGTCTTCTATGGACAGAACACCTTCTAAAGGTCTTCTATGGACAGAAGACCTTCTAAAGTTCTTCTATGGACAGAACATCTTCTAAAGGTCTTCTATGGACAGAAGACCTTCTAAAGATCTTCTATGGACAGAACACCTTCTAAAGGTCTTCTATGGACAGAACACCTTCTAAAGGTCTTCTATGAACAGCAGACCTTCTTAAGGTCTTCTATGGACAGAACACCTTCTAAAGGTCTTCTATGGACAGAACACCTTCTAAAGGTCTTCTATGGACAGACGACCTTCTAAAGGTCTTCTATGGACAGAACACCTTCTAAAGGTCTTCTATGGACAGAACACCTTCTAAAGGTCTTCTATGGACAGAAGACCTTCTAAAGGTCTTCTATGAACAGAAGACCTTCTAAAGGTCTTCTATGGACAGAACACCTTCTAAAGGTCTTCTATGGACAGAAGACCTTCTAAAGGTCTTCTATGGACAGAACACCTTCTAAAGGTCTTCTATGGACAGAACACCTTCCAAAGGTGTTCTATGGACAGAAGACCTTCTAAAGGTCTTTTATGGACAGAACACCTTCTAAAGGTCTTCTATGGACAGAAGACCTCCTAAAGGTCTTCTATGGACAGAACACCTTCTAAAGGTCTTCTATGGACAGAAGACCTTCTAAAGGTCTTCTATGGACAGAACACCTTCTAAAGGTCTTCTATGGACAGAACACCTTCCAAAGGTCTTCTATGGACAGAAGACCTTCTAAAGGTCTTTTATGGACAGAACACCTTCTAAAGGTCTTCCATGGACAGAAGACCTCCTAAAGGTCTTCTATGGACAGAACACCTTCTAAAGGTCTTCTATGGACAGAAGGCCTTCTAAAGGTCTACTATGGACAGAACACCTTCTAAAGGTCTTCTATGGACAGAACACCTTCTACAGATCCTCTTTACACAGAAAACCTTCTAAAGGCTTCCTTTTTACAGAAGGTCTTCTAAAGGTCTTCTATGGCCAGAAGACCTCATTGGGACCTTCTATGGTCTTCTTTAAAGATCGTCTATGGACAAAGGACCTTTTAAAAGTCTTCTTTGGTTAGAAGACCTTCTAAAGGTCCACTATGGACAGAAGACCTTCTAAAATTTGTCTATGGACAGAAGACCTTATAAAATCCTTCTATGGACAGAAGACCTTGTAAAGGCCTTCTATTAAAAAAAACACCTTCTAAAGATCTTCTATGGACAGAAGACCTTCGAATAGTCCTTCATGGACAAAAGTCCTTCTACAGGTCCTCTTTACACAGAAGACCTTTTGAAGGTTATCCATGGACAGAAGACCTTCTAAAGGCTTCCTTTTTACAGAAGGTATTCTAAAGATCTTCTATGGCCAGAAGACCGCATAGAGGCCTTCTATGGTCTTTTTTAAAGATCGCCTATGGACAGAGGAGCTTTTAAAAGTCTTCTATGGTTAAAATACCTTCTAAGTGTCCACTATGGACAGAACACCTTTTAAAGGTCTTTTATGGACAGAACACCTTCTAAAGGTCTTCTATGGGCAAAAGAAAGACCGTTAGAAAAAGACCGTTAGAAAGTCTTCTTTTTCTAGATGTTCTTTAGAAAATAGTCTGTCCTTAAAATGCCCTTAGAAGGCCGTTTGTCTGCAGAACACCTTAGAAACTCTTTTGATGGTCTTCTATCGACAGAAATCTATTTGAAGTACTTCTGTCCTCAGGAGGGACTTTTTCGAAAAAAGTCCTTACAATGCCTTCTGTCGCAAGAAGACATTAAAGCAGTTTTCAGTGCCTGGAAGACCTTTAGAATGTCTTTTAATGCTAGAAGATCATTTTTTATACCCTCCACCATAGTATGGAGGGTATATTAAGTTTGTCATTCTGTTTGTAACACATCGAACTAATCATTTGCGACCCTATAAAGTATATATATTCTTGATCAGGATAAAATTCTAAGACGATCTAGCCATGTCCGTCTGTCCGTCTGTCTGTCCGTCTGTCCGTCTGTTGTAATCACTCTAGCGTCCGCAATAATTGAGATAGATCGCTGAAATTTTGCACCCGAGGGTCTTTTTTCCATAGGCAGGTCAAGTTCGAAGATGGGCTATATCGGTCCACTTTTTGGTATAGCCCCCATATAACGGTACCTCCGGATTTGAGGTATTTTGACGTTCTTCGCCACATTTGCAGGCCGAATTATCTATATAGGGTTCCTAGTGATCAACAAACTTATATCCCAAAGGATATGGGCATAGGTCCATGTTTTGGTATAGTCCCCATATAACGGTACCTCCCGATTTTCGGTATTTTGAGAATTTTAGCCACAATTTTTAACCGAACTATCTGCAATTTGACATTTGAGGTTGTCAGTGGTCATGAAACATCTCCACGAAACATCGTCAACATAGGTCCATATTTTGGTATAGCCCCCATATAACGGTACCTCCCGATTTTCGGTATTTTGAGAAATTTAGCTACAATTTTTAACCGAACTAGCTGTAATTTGCCATTTGAGGTTCTCAGTGGTCACGAAATATCTCCACCAAGCATCGTCAACATAGGTCCATGTTTTGGTATAGCCCCCATACATATAACGGTACCTCCCAATTTTCGGTATTTTGAGAATTTTAGCTACAGTTTTTAACCGAAATAGCTGTAATTTGACATTTGAAGTTCTCAGTGGTCAAAAAACATCTCCAACGAAACATCGTCAACATAGGTCCATGTTTTGGTATAGCCCTCATATAACGGTATCTCCCGATTTTCGGTATTTTGAGAATTTTAGCTGCAATTTTTAACCGAACTAGCTGTAATGATCGGTATTTTGAGAATTTTAGCTACAATTTTGTCTATTCAAAAATAATCGTCAATATAGGCCCATGTTTTGGTATATCCCCCCATATAACTGTACCTCCCGATTTTCGGGAATTTTCAGTGGTCACGAAATTTCTTCACTAAAATTCGTCAACATGGGTCCATTGCTTTGATGAAACTACCCTCAATTTGACTCTTGAAGTTCCTTGCAGCTATAAAACTTTTCCGCCAAAAATTTGAAAGATAGGTTGACTCTTTGATATAGCCCCGTAGGTGGTACCTTTCACCTAGCTGAACACATTTTTATACCCTACACCACACAGTGGTAAGGGGTATTATGTCTTTGTGCATTTGTATGTAACATACAAAAGGAAACGAAATAGACCCACAGTTCCTTTTGGGGATATACATATAATGACTTTCTGAGTCAACGCTATTGCTTTTGGTTAAAATCGGTTCAGATTTGGATATAGCTCCCATATATATTTTCGCCCGATTTCACGTATTTGCTGCACAAAACACGCTATATACGTCCAATTTTTATGAAATTTTGAATGTGTGACTGAATTTTGTCTACAAATAAGTGTGCAAAATTATATTGAAATCGGTCCGGATTTGGATATAGCTCCCATATATATTTTCGGCCGATTTCACGTATTTTCTGTACCAAACACGCTATATATTTCCGATTTCGATGAAATTTGGAATGTGTGACTGAATTCAGTCTAGAAATAAATGTGCCAAATTATATAGAAATCGGTTCAGATTTGGATATAGCACCCATATATATTTTCGGCCGATTTCGTGTATTTTCTGCTCCAAACATGATATATAAGTCCGATTTCAATGATATTTGGAATGTGTGACTGAATTCGGTCTGGAAATAAATGTGGGAAATTATATCAAAATCGGTTAAGATCTGGATATAGCTCCGATTTATATTTTACATTTTCACAGTGGTGTAGGGTATCATATAGTCGGCTCCGCCCGACTTTGATCCTTTCCTTACTGGTTTAGATTAGATCAGATAACACTGTGCAAAGTCTGGGGCACGGAAAATTCCTCTTGGGGAAGAAAGGCCTTGGTGAGTATATTATGAACCCCGAAGGACAGATCCGCCGTGAGTCGAACTTCCGCGTTATGGCGTGATGAAATTTTTGTTAGAGACCCTGTGGGCCATCAAGAATTAGCGTTATATCTTTGTTCACTGTTGCTTAAGTGCTCTACAAAAACAACAAACAAAGATATAAGGCTAATTCACGATGGATTACAGGGTCTCTTGCAAAAACTTCATCACGCCAAAATGCGAAGTTCGAATCACGGCGCATCTGTCCTTCGGGGTTTTTAATATACACACACCTAGGGCTTTCATCTCCTAAAGGAATTATCTCTGTCCCAACATTTGTGTTCACAGTGTAATTTAAGCAATAGTGGGAGGCAGTAGGAGTCTAACCATTGTCGAAAAGCTGTTCCACCTAAAATTGTAAAAGGACCCATTTTAATTAAGACTATTTTATGGTGGAGGGTATAAAAAGTTCGGCCCGGCCGAACTTAACGACTTTTTACTTGTTATATTTCAAATGTTTTTCTATGGATAAAATGCCTTCTAAAGTTATATCATGGCCAGAATACTTTCTGAATCTCTCCTAGAGACAGGTGGTATTCTAGGAACATAATACCATCTAAGGGTCTTCTATGATGGATAGAAGGCTAGGGATAGAAGACTACCTACCTATTATTAGAAGATATTCTCAAGGCTTTCTGTTGTCAAAATGCACTCTACGATGGAAATATCTTTATGGACAGACGGCCTTTCAGAAGCCTTTCAGGGGCAAATGAGCCTCTTAAGGTCTTCCATGGAAATAAAACCTTGCAAAGTTTTCTAGGAACAGAAGAAATTCTAATAGCGTTTAAGGTATAGAAGGCCTTTTAAAAGAACATAAGGAGGTCATAAGACTTCTAAGGACACAAAACTATCTAAAAGCTCTCCATGAACTGAAGACTTTATAAGGCCTATCAGAGTCAGAAGGTGATCAAGAGATCTTTCTTCTTAAAAACTTCAAAAGGCAGAAGATATTCTTAGGATATTCTGGGCAGAGTACGTAAAAATACTTTAAATAACATTTCCAATCGTTTCGTTTCGTATTTTCCATAGGAACAATACAAAACGAAACATAACCCTCGTTGGCCGAGCTCGCTGTTTAGTTTTGTTTTGTTTATATTCGTGAGTGCGAACAAAACGAAAAGCGAAAAGTACTCAACTCCACAAGAGCAGATAGAAAACGGAATAGTAATAAACAAATGTGAATAAATCAAAAACGTTTGGTGGTTGATTAAATTCACTGTAGTATGCTGATTGGTGGTTGATAAAATTCACTGTGGTATGCTGATGCTATCTTATAGGGTTGTTAAGCAATCACATGTGTGTCTGAGTGTGTCATTGGCAATACGCACGGCAAACGGTTCCCAAAAATACTTCTTGTTTCGGTGGTGAATGAAACAACTCGGCAAAGCATAACCGAAGTTACATTTCCGCAATCGTACGGTTTCCATCTTTTTACATTGAAAAGTTTGTGTTTTTGTTTTGGTTGAGAGAATGAAACGATTCAGAGAAGCTGAAAAGTTTGTGGCTTTGTGTGATTGGTACGGGAATCGTTTTGTTTGTTTCCGTTCATTGATTCTAGGGATAATGATCTTTTGCAGACAATTATCTCTTAGAGATTTTTTAGGGACAGAAGACCTTGAAAAACTTTTCTTTTGACATAAAACCTGTTAAACGATTTCTAGAGACACGCGACTTTATAATTGTCTTCTCTCTATAGGTCAGCACTGTTCAGAAGATCTTCTAAATGTCTATTATTGATAAATAACCTTCTAAAAGTCGTATAGGAAGAGAATATTTTCGAAATGTCTTAGATTGACGGAAGAACTTTAAAGATCTGCTGTAGATAAAAGATTATTTCAAGGTCTTCTTGGGATCAAAGGCTTTATTAATAAAATACCTCTTTCTTTTAGGGATAGACGACTTTCTAAAACCGTGCCACAGACAAAAGACCCTTTAGAAGGTATTGGACGTTCTAAGGACCTTCTATGGATGAAAGACCTTCTCAAGATTTTCCATGTACCAATATCTTTTAAGTCCTCTAGGGGCAGAGAACTTTCCAAAAATATTTTACAATCTTTATACCTTTTTAGAGGTATTTTCGATGTTTAAAAATTGAAAGGTATTCAAGACACAGAAGACCTTCAATGGAGGCAACATTCGCTAAAGAGAGAAGGACTTCTTCGGATCTTCTGTGGGCGGAAGATCTGCTTAGAGTCTTCTATAGATAGAAGACTTACTACAGCTCTTCTATGAATAGAAGATTGGAATACCTTCTCAAGATCTTCTGTGCATCCGAAATATTTTAAGTCTTCTTATTATATTACCAGAACACCACTTATGTGCGGTCTTTGGAACATTCGAACCATTATCGAAAGAAGTAAAGAAAAGACAGTTATTGTGTTGTAACAAAGATCACATATACTACTGACTCTTTAGTTCGAGACGTGTAAAAAGGATTGGTCATAAATTTTGGGACAATTCGGTACCAACATCTCTCATGCCAATACTTCACCCCCTAACAAAATGAAAATAAGGTGATCTAAAACTGCATTGAAGGGCAAAAGTGTTGAACATTTACGGTAGGTGTGTCTGAAGGAATACAACGACATAGACCATTGCCATAGTCTCTCTGGGAACTAGTCAATCATTGAAATGATCCAAACAGGACCAGGATATTTTAAAGTTTTTGAGTCATTTTGATCGCTAATCGGATGCTTAATTTGAAAAAAATCCTTTAAAAATATGCAAGACAGTATGCTAATCAATCACTTGCTGTAGTAATTAATCCTTTTTTCAATTACTTTTTCACCAACTTCAAAATTTCCCAAAAAAAGAAATCACTTAAAGGAAACTATGGCACGAAAACCAACAAAACGACTCTACAGGTTAAAAAACAAAATGCTACATAAACAACAACAAACTCCATGAAAACAAACAAGGAATAACAACACAATGAATATGGAAAAAATAAAACTTATCCCTGCTGCTTTGTTCCGAAAGAATGGAAGAGAAACTCAAGGCAGAGAGCGACAACGAGAGATTTGAAAAAAAAATCACTTAACTTAACTTTCTGACCATAATTTACGTGTTTGGAGGGTGTTTGTTTGTGGGTGTATCTTGCCGGAAGTCCTCCTAAAGTTACATCCTTTTTGAAATAAAAAACTCCATTCTGCCTGCAGTGACCAACAACAATTTGGTTTCCAGGGTCTCATCCTTGCATTGCCTTTGGTGTTTTATTTGTTTCTTTTCCCTTCTTTTTCTTCTATGTTGGCCATGCATTTGCTGCCATCTATACGAAACCAAATGGAAGATGGTGACGCCATTGCTTGACTTAACTCTTTTGTTGTTGTTTTGAACAGTAGCCTATGGTTTCTGTCTGATCATGATTAATATGCACTAAAAGTAGACAAAACAATATCGACAAAGGCCATGAATCGCAGGTAAACAAGGTGAACGCCAAGACGAAACTAGGAAGAGAAGGACTTCAAAGAGGAAAACAAGGAACAGAAATTTGGAAGGAAAAGCTTTAATAAAGATGTTATTCAAAAATCCACCCCTAGAGTTCTGAGGATGCCTGACCAAAATATTGTTTAAAAATCCACGCCTTGAGGTCTGAGGATGGCTGGTCAAAATAGTGTTTAAATTCCACGCCTAGAGGTCTGAGAATGCCTGGGCACAATATTGTTTAAAATCCACGCCTAGAGGTCTGAGAATGCCTGGGCACAATATTGTTTAAAATCCACGCCTAGAGGTCTGAGAATGCCTGGGCACAATATTGTTTAAAATCCACGCCTAGAAGTTTGAGGATTTTGAGAATGCCTGGCCAAAATATTGTTTAAAAATCCACGCCTAGAGTTCTGAGGATGCCTGGCCAAAATATTGTTTAAAAATCCACGCCTAGAGTTCTGAGGATGCCTGGCCAAAATATTGTTTAAAAAATCCACGCCTAGAGTTCTGAGGATGCCTGGCCAAAATATTGTTTAAAAATCCACGCCTAGAGTTCTGAGGATGCCTGACCAAAATATTGTTTAAAAATCCACGCCTAGAGTTCTGAGGATGCCTGACCAAAATGTTGTTTAAAAATCCACGCCTAGAGTTCTGAGGATGCCTGACCAAAATATTGTTTAAAAATCCACGCCTAGAGTTCTGAGGATGCCTGACCAAAATATTGTTTAAAAATCCACGCCTAGAGTTCTGAGGATGCCTGACCAAAATATTGTTTAAAAATCCACGCCTAGAGTTCTGAGGATGCCTGACCAAAATATTGTTTAAAAATCCACGCCTAGAGTTCTGAGGATGCCTGACCAAAATATTGTTTAAAAATCCACGCCTAGAGTTCTGAGGATGCCTGACCAAAATATTGTTTAAAAATCCACGCCTAGAGTTCTGAGGATGCCTGACCAAAATATTGTTTAAAAATCCACGCCTAGAGTTCTGAGGATGCCTGACCAAAATATTGTTTAAAAATCCACGCCTAGAGTTCTGAGGATGCCTGACCAAAATATTGTTTAAAAATCCACGCCTAGAGTTCTGAGGATGCCTGACCAAAATATTGTTTAAAAATCCACGCCTAGAGTTCTGAGGATGCCTGACCAAAATATTGTTTAAAAATCCACGCCTAGAGTTCTGAGGATGCCTGACCAAAATATTGTTTAAAAATCCACGCCTAGAGTTCTGAGGATGCCTGACCAAAATATTGTTAAAAAATCCACGCCTAGAGTTCTGAGGATGCCTGACCAAAATATTGTTTAAAAATCCACGCCTAGAGTTCTGAGGATGCCTGACCAAAATGTTGTTTAAAAATCCACGCCTAGAGTTCTGAGGATGCCTGACCAAAATATTGTTTAAAAATCCACGCCTAGAGTTCTGAGGATGCCTGACCAAAATATTGTTTAAAAATCCACGCCTAGAGTTCTGAGGATGCCTGACCAAAATATTGTTTAAAAATCCACGCCTAGAGTTCTGAGGATGCCTGACCAAAATATTGTTTAAAAATCCACGCCTAGAGTTCTGAGGATGCCTGACCAAAATATTGTTTAAAAATCCACGCCTAGAGTTCTGAGGATGCCTGACCAAAATATTGTTTAAAAATCCACGCCTAGAGTTCTGAGGATGCCTGACCAAAATATTGTTTAAAAATCCACGCCTAGAGTTCTGAGGATGCCTGACCAAAATATTGTTTAAAAATCCACGCCTAGAGTTCTGAGGATGCCTGACCAAAATATTGTTTAAAAATCCACGCCTAGAGTTCTGAGGATGCCTGACCAAAATATTGTTTAAAAATCCACGCCTAGAGTTCTGAGGATGCCTGACCAAAATATTGTTTAAAAATCCACGCCTAGAGTTCTGAGGATGCCTGACCAAAATATTGTTTAAAAATCCACGCCTAGAGTTCTGAGGATGCCTGACCAAAATATTGTTTAAAAATCCACGCCTAGAGTTCTGAGGATGCCTGACCAAAATATTGTTTAAAAATCCACGCCTAGAGTTCTGAGGATGCCTGACCAAAATATTGTTTAAAAATCCACGCCTAGAGTTCTGAGGATGCCTGACCAAAATATTGTTTAAAAATCCACGCCTAGAGTTCTGAGGATGCCTGACCAAAATATTGTTTAAAAATCCACGCCTAGAGTTCTGAGGATGCCTGACCAAAATATTGTTTAAAAATCCACGCCTAGAGTTCTGAGGATGCCTGACCAAAATATTGTTTAAAAATCCACGCCTAGAGTTCTGAGGATGCCTGACCAAAATATTGTTTAAAAATCCACGCCTAGAGTTCTGAGGATGCCTGACCAAAATATTGTTTAAAAATCCACGCCTAGAGTTCTGAGGATGCCTGACCAAAATATTGTTTAAAAATCCACGCCTAGAGTTCTGAGGATGCCTGACCAAAATGTTGTTTAAAAATCCACGCCTAGAGTTCTGAGGATGCCTGACCAAAATATTGTTTAAAAATCCACGCCTAGAGTTCTGAGGATGCCTGACCAAAATATTGTTTAAAAATCCACGCCTAGAGTTCTGAGGATGCCTGACCAAAATATTGTTTAAAAATCCACGCCTAGAGTTCTGAGGATGCCTGACCAAAATATTGTTTAAAAATCCACGCCTAGAGTTCTGAGGATGCCTGACCAAAATATTGTTTAAAAATCCACGCCTAGAGTTCTGAGGATGCCTGACCAAAATATTGTTTAAAAATCCACGCCTAGAGTTCTGAGGATGCCTGACCAAAATATTGTTTAAAAATCCACGCCTAGAGTTCTGAGGATGCCTGACCAAAATATTGTTTAAAAATCCACGCCTAGAGTTCTGAGGATGCCTGACCAAAATATTGTTTAAAAATCCACGCCTAGAGTTCTGAGGATGCCTGACCAAAATATTGTTTAAAAATCCACGCCTAGAGTTCTGAGGATGCCTGACCAAAATATTGTTTAAAAATCCACGCCTAGAGTTCTGAGGATGCCTGACCAAAATATTGTTTAAAAATCCACGCCTAGAGTTCTGAGGATGTCTGACCAAAATATTGTTTAAAAATCCACGCCTAGAGTTCTTAGGATGCCTGACCAAAATATTGTTTAAAAATCCACGCCTAGAGTTCTGAGGATGCTTGACCAAAATATTGTTTAAAAATCCACGCCTAGAGTTCTGAGGATGCCTGACCAAAATATTGTTTAAAAATCCACGCCTAGAGGTTTGGGGATGCCTGGCCAAAATATTGTTTAAAAATCCACGCCTAGAGGTTTGGGGATGCCTGGCCAAAATATTGTTTAAAAATCCACGCCTAGAGGTTTGGGGATGCCTGGCCAAAATATTGTTTAAAAATCCACGCCTAGAGGTATGGGGATGCCTGGCCAAAATATTGTTTAAAAATCCACGCCTAGAGGTTTGGGGATGCCTGGCCAAAATATTGTTTAAAAATCCACGCCTAGAGGTATGGGGATGCCTGGCCAAAATATTGTTTAAAAATCCACGCCTAGAAGTTTGAGGATGTCTGGCCAAAATATTGTTTAAAAATCCACGCCTAGAAGTTTGAGGATGTCTGGCCAAAATATTGTTTAAAAATCCACGCCTAGAGGTTTGGGGATGCCTGGCCAAAATATTGTTTAAAAATCCACGCCTAGAGGTTTGGGGATGCCTGGCCAAAATATTGTTTAAAAATCCACGCCTAGAGGTTTGGGGATGCCTGGCCAAAATATTGTTTAAAAATCCACGCCTAGAGGTTTGGGGATGCCTGGCCAAAATATTGTTTAAAAATCCACGCCTAGAGGTTTGGGGATGCCTGGCCAAAATATTGTTTAAAAATCCACGCCTAGAAGTTTGAGGATGTCTGGCCAAAATATTGTTTAAAAATCCACGCCTAGAGTTCTGAGGATGCCTGACCAAAATATTGTTTAAAAATCCACGCCTAGAGTTCTGAGGATGCCTGACCAAAATATTGTTTAAAAATCCACGCCTAGAGTTCTGAGGATGCCTGACCAAAATATTGTTTAATAATCCACGCCTAGAGTTCTGAGGATGCCTGACCAAAATATTGTTTAAAAATCCACGCCTAGAGTTCTGAGGATGCCTGACCAAAATATTGTTTAAAAATCCACGCCTAGAGTTCTGAGGATGCCTGACCAAAATATTGTTTAAAAATCCACGCCTAGAGTTCTGAGGATGCCTGACCAAAATATTGTTTAAAAATCCACGCCTAGAGTTCTGAGGATGCCTGACCAAAATATTGTTTAAAAATCCACGCCTAGAGTTCTGAGGATGCCTGACCAAAATATTGTTTAAAAATCCACGCCTAGAGTTCTGAGGATGCCTGACCAAAATATTGTTTAAAAATCCACGCCTAGAGTTCTGAGGATGCCTGACCAAAATATTGTTTAAAAATCCACGCCTAGAGTTCTGAGGATGCCTGACCAAAATATTGTTTAAAAATCCACGCCTAGAGTTCTGAGGATGCCTGACCAAAATATTGTTTAAAAATCCACGCCTAGAGTTCTGAGGATGCCTGACCAAAATATTGTTTAAAAATCCACGCCTAGAGTTCTGAGGATGCCTGACCAAAATATTGTTTAAAAATCCACGCCTAGAGTTCTGAGGATGCCTGACCAAAATATTGTTTAAAAATCCACGCCTAGAGTTCTGAGGATGCCTGACCAAAATATTGTTTAAATATCCACGCCTAGAAGTTTGAGGATGTCTGGCCAAAATATTGTTTAAATATCCACGCCTAGAAGTTTGAGGATGTCTGGCCAAAATATTGTTTAAATATCCACGCCTAGAAGTTTGAGGATGTCTGGCCAAAATATTGTTTAAATATCCACGCCTAGAAGTTTGAGGATGTCTGGCCAAAATATTGTTTAAAAATCCACGCCTAGAAGTTTGAGGATGTCTGGCCAAAATATTGTTTAAAAATCCACGCCTAGAGTTCTGAGGATGCCTGGCCAAAATATTGTTTAAAAATCCACGCCTAGAAGTTTGAGGATGTCTGGCCAAAATATTGTTTAAAAATCCACGCCTAGAGTTCTGAGGATGCCTGACCAAAATATTGTTTAAAAATCCACGCATAGAGTTCTGAGGATGCCTGACCAAAATATTGTTTAAAAATCCACGCCTAGAGTTCTGAGGATGCCTGACCAAAATATTGTTTAAAAATCCACGCCTAGAAGTTTGGGGATGTCTGGCCAAAATATTGTTTAAAAATCCACGCATAGAAGTTTGAGGATGTCTGGCCAAAATATTATTTAAAAATCCACGCCTAGAAGTTTGAGGATGTCTGGCCAAAATATTGTTTAAAAATCCACGCCTAGAAGTTTGAGGATGTCTGGCCAAAATATAATTTAAAAATCCACGCCTAGAAGTTTGAGGATGTCTGGCCAAAATATTGTTTAAAAATCCAAGCCTAGAAGATTGAGGATGTCTGGCCAAAAAAAAATTAAAAATCCACGCCTAGAGTTCTGAGGAGGCCTGGCCACAATATTGTTTAAAAATCCACGCCTAAAGTTCTGAGGATGCCTGGCCCAAATATTGTTTAAAAATCCACGCCTAGAGGTATGTGGATGCCTGGTCAACATATTCTTTAAAAATCCCCGCCCAGAGGTCTGAGAATGCCTTCCAAAATATTCATTGAAAATCCACGCCTAGAGGTCTGAGAGTGCCTAGGCAATTGTTTACCAATCAAAGTTCGTCCTTTACCTTTCCCACCTTTACCATAAAAATGCGTCAAACTTTGCTCCAAAAGTTATTGATGCTGTTGCTTTGTTAGTGTTGTTGGTTCTCTGGTTGTTTGTTTGTTGTTTTTCCTACATTCATTTATCAATTTTACACGGGAAACGGAAACCGGAAATTGTTTTATGCGCCACCAGTGCTATGCACACAATCACGCAATGAAGGCAACAAAGCCAGAGACACACACGCCAATGCGTTGGTGGTTGTCGGCTACAACAGAAACACCTTTGCACACACAAGGGGTCATTTTCACGCACACATTTTACCCACAAGGACACAAATATAAGGACATGATTTTACGTTAATACCATTTCCCTTTGTCGGCTTCCAAAACCACAAAAAAACTATTTTGTTTGTGTTCCCTTACCTAGTCTGTTAGTCAGATGAATGATCCAATGGTGGGGGAAAAAGAGAGAGGTAAGAAGAGTGGTATATGCAAACGAGAAAGGTCAATTGCTCGTTAATGTATAAATCAATTAAATATGAATGTGCAGTAAATTTCCCATTAACAGTTTTAATTTGTTTAAATTGTTTTCTATGGATTTTCTATGGATTTAAGGCAAAACAATAACAACAACAATATCATTCAAGTAAATTGCAATTTTGGAAAGCTGTGTTCCCTTTCAACCTTCTAACCACGGGGTGTGACATATTGCACTACTGACTAGTTTGGCTAACTCTTCTGGCTGGCTATAAAAGAAACTATTTCCCCTCAGTTTTTTTACAGGTCTAGAGGAGGTTTCCATGATGCTGTTGTTGTTTTTGTCGTTTGTCCTGACACCCAAAGTTGAAATAGTTCTGTTCATAGTTTTGGTCTACAATTTTGTGTTTTTTTCTTCCCCTTTTCCGAACAGTTGTTGTGCCTGTGTTCGGTTGGCTGGGTTGACTGTAGTTTTTCTGTGGATTTCAGAGCAGTTGTGACGTTAAGCTGTTGTTGATGCATGCCAAAAATTAGTAAATTCTTTTTGATATTGTAACTGTTGTCGTTGTGTGTAAGTGTGTGTGTGTTTGTTGGGGTTTATGTGATGATTGTGTCCTTGTTATTGTATCCTGGTGAATGCATAGTTTTTTTGTTGCAAAGTTTCATATCCGTTCTATGGGAAACACATACAAACAAAAGGAGGAGTTTTGGGAACAAATTTTGGCTTAACGGATGCTAGATTTTTTTGTTCGACTCGTAGCCTAGTTTTGTTTCAAATAGCAATGAGTTTTGAAAAGACTTTTTGTTGAGGCTATATTAGGCAGGATAACGTCATTGCATGAGGGATTTTTAAAGAATATTTTTTCAGACATTCAGAGACAAAAAAGCGTGGATTTTTAGTGAACATTTTCACAGGTAACGCACCCAACAGATACAAGATTTTTAAATAATATTTTTCCGGTAATGGCAACCGCATGATTCGTGAATATTTAACTAATATTTTGGCCAGCCATCCCCAAGCCTCTAGGCGTGGAGTTTTTAAGAATATTTTGGTCAGGCATTTTCAGACCTCTAGGCGTGAATATTTAAAAATTATTTTGGCCAGGCATCCTCAGTCCTCTAGGCGTGGATTTTTAAACAATATTTTGGCCAGGCATCCTCAGACCTCTAGGCGTGGATTTTTTAAGGCAGGCATCCTCAGACCTCTAGGTGTGGATTTTCTAAGAATATTTTGGCCAGGCATCATCAGACCTCTAGGCGTGGATTTTTTAAGAATATTTTGGCCAGGCATCCTCAGTCCTCTAGGCGTGGATTTTTAAACAATATTTTGCCCAGGCATCCTCAGACCTCTAGGCGTGGATTCTTTAAGAATATTTTGGCCAGGCATCCTCAGACCTCTAGGCGTGGATTTTTTAAGAATATTTTGGCCAGACATCCTCAGTCCTCTAGGCGTGGATTTTTAAACAATATTTTGCCCAGGCATCCTCAGACCTCTAGGCGTGGATTTTTTAAGAATTTTTTGGCCAGGCACCCTCATACCTATAGGCGTGGATTTTTTAAGCATATTTTGACCAGGCATCCACAGACCTCTAGGCGTGGATTTTTAAACAATATTTTGGCCAGGCATCCTCAGACCTCTAGGCGTGGATTTTTAAACAATATTTTGGCCAGGCATCCTCAGACCTCTAGGCGTGGATTTTTAAACAATATTTTGGCCAGGCATCCTCAGACCTCTAGGCGTGGATTTTTTAAGAATATTTTGGCCAGGCACCCTCAGACCTCTAGGCGTGGATTTTTTAAGAATATTTTGGCCAGGCATCCTCAGTCCTCTAGGCGTGGATTTTTAAACAATATTTTGCCCAGGCATCCTCAGACCTCTAGGCGTGGATTTTTTAAGAATATTTTGGCCAGGCACCCTCATACCTCTAGGCGTGGATTTTTAAACAATATTTTGGCCAGGCATCCTCAGACCTCTAGGCCTGGATTTTTAAACAATATTTTGGCCAGGCATCCTCAGACCTCTAGGCGTGGATTTTTAAACAATATTTTGCCCAGGCATCCTCAGACCTCTAGGCGTGGATTCTTAAACAATATTTTGACCAGGCATCCTCAGACCTCTAGGCGTGGGTTTTTAAACAATATTTTGGCCAGGCATCCTCAGACCTCTAGGCCTGGATTTTTAAACAATATTTTGGCCAGGCATCCTCAGACCTCTAGGCGTGGATTTTTAAACAATATTTTGGTCAGGCATCCTCAGACCTCTAGGCGTGGATTTTTAAACAATATTTTGGCCAGGCATCCTCAGACCTCTAGGCGTGGATTTTTAAACAATATTTTGGCCAGGCATCCTCAGACCTCTAGGCGTGGATTTTTAAACAATATTTTGGCCAGGCATCCTCAGACCTCTAGGCGGGGATTTTTAAACAATATTTTGGCCAGGCATCCTCAAACCTCTAGGCGTGGATTTTTAAACAATATTTTGGCCAGGCATCCTCAGACCTCTAGGCGTGGATTTTTAAACAATATTTTGGCCAGGCATCCTCAGACCTCTAGGCGTGGATTTTTAAACAATATTTTGGCCAGGCATCCTCAGACCTCTAGGCGTGGATTTTTAAACAATATTTTGGCCAGGCATCCTCAGACCTTTAGGCGTGGATTTTTAAACAATATTTTGGCCAGGCATCCTCAGACCTTTAGGAGTGGATTTTTAAACAATATTTTGGCCAGGCATCCTCAGACCTCTAGACGTGAATTTTTAAACAATATTTTGGCCAGGCATCCTTAGACCTCTAGACGTGAATTTTTAAACAATATTTTGGGCAGGCATCCTCAGACCTCTAGGCGTGGACTTTTAAACAATATTGTGGCCAGGCATCCTCAGACCTCTAGGCGTGGATTTTTAAACAATATTTTGGCCAGGCATCCTCAGACCTTTAGGCGTGGATTTTTAAACAATATTTTGGCCAGGCATCCTCAGACCTCTAGGCGTGGATTTTTAAACAATATTTTGGCCAGGCATCCTCAGACTTCTAGGCGTGGATTTTTAAACAATATTTTGGCCAGGCATCCTCAGACTTCTAGGCGTGGATTTTTAAACAATATTTTGGCCAGGCATCCTCAGACCTCTAGGCGTGGATTTTTAAACAATATTTTGGCCAGGCATCCTCAGACCTCTAGGCGTGGATTTTTAAACAATATTTTGGCCAGGCATCCTCAGACCTCTAGGCGTGGATTTTTTTAACAATATTTTGGCCAGGCATCCTCAGACCTCTAGGCGTGGATTTTTTTAACAATATTTTGGCCAGGCATCCTCAGACCTCTAGGCGTGTATTTTTAAACAATATTTTGGCCAGGCATCCTCAGACCTCTAGGCGTGGATTTTTAAACAATATTTTGGCCAGGCATCCTCAGACCTCTAGGCGTGGATTTTTAAACAATATTTTGGCCACGCATCCTCAGACCTCTAGGCGTGGATTTTTAAACAATATTTTGGACACGCATCCTCAGACCTCTAGGCGTGGATTTTTAAACAATATTTTGGCCAGGCATCCTCAGACTTCTAGGCGTAGATTTTTTAAGAATATTTTGGCCAGGTACCCTCAGACCTCTAGGCGTGGATTTTTACACAATATTTTAGCCAGGCATCCTCAGACCTCTAGGCGTGGATTTTTAAACAATATTTTGGCCAGGCATCCTCAGACCTCTAGGCGTGGATTTTTAAACAATATTTTGGCCAGGCATCCTCAGACCTCTAGGCGTGGATTTTTAAACAATATTTTGGCCAGGCATCCTCAGACCTCTAGGCGTGGATTTTTAAACAATATTTTGGCCAGGCATCCTCAGACCTCTAGGCGAGGATTTTTAAACAATATTTTCGCCAGGCATCCTCAGACCTCTAGGCGAGGATTTTTAAACAATATTTTCGCCAGGCATCCTCAGACCTCTAGGCGTGGATTTTTAAACAATATTTTGGCCAGGCATCCTCAGACTTCTAGGCGTGGATTTTTAAACAATATTTTGGCCAGGCATCCTCAGACCTCTAGGCGTGGATTTTTAAACAATATTTTGGCCAGGCATCCTCAGACCTCTAGGCGTGGATTTTTAAACAATATTTTGGCCAGGCATCCTCAGACCTCTAGGCGTGGATTTTTAAACAGTATTTTGGCCAGGCATCCTCAGACCTCTAGGCGTGGATTTTTAAACAGTATTTTGGCCAGGCATCCTCAGACCTCTAGGCGTGGATTTTTAAACAATATTTTGGCCAGGCATCCTCAGACTTCTAGGCGTGGATTTTTAAACAATATTTTGGCCAGGCATCCTCAGACCTCTAGGCGTGGATTTTTAAACAATATTTTGGCCAGGCATCCTCAGACCTCTAGGCGTGGATTTTTAAACAATATTTTGGCCAGGCATCCTCAGACCTCTAGGCGTGGATTTTTAAACAATATTTTGGCCACGCATCCTCAGACCTCTAGGCGTGGATTTTTAAACAATATTTTGGACACGCATCCTCAGACCTCTAGGCGTGGATTTTTAAACAATATTTTGGCCAGGCATCCTCAGACTTCTAGGCGTAGATTTTTTAAGAATATTTTGGCCAGGTACCCTCAGACCTCTAGGCGTGGATTTTTACACAATATTTTAGCCAGGCATCCTCAGACCTCTAGGCGTGGATTTTTAAACAATATTTTGGCCAGGCATCCTCAGACCTCTAGGCGTGGATTTTTAAACAATATTTTGGCCAGGCATCCTCAGACCTCTAGGCGTGGATTTTTAAACAATATTTTGGCCAGGCATCCTCAGACCTCTAGGCGTGGATTTTTAAACAATATTTTGGCCAGGCATCCTCAGACCTCTAGGCGAGGATTTTTAAACAATATTTTCGCCAGGCATCCTCAGACCTCTAGGCGAGGATTTTTAAACAATATTTTCGCCAGGCATCCTCAGACCTCTAGGCGAGGATTTTTAAACAATATTTTCGCCAGGCATCCTCAGACCTCTAGGCGTGGATTTTTAAACAATATTTTGGCCAGGCATCCTCAGACCTCTAGGCGAGGATTTTTAAACAATATTTTCGCCAGGCATCCTCAGACCTCTAGGCGAGGATTTTTAAACAATATTTTCGCCAGGCATCCTCAGACCTCTAGGCGTGGATTTTTAAACAATATTTTGGCCAGGCATCAGACCTCTAGGCGTGGATTTTTAAACAATATTTTGGACACGCATCCTCAGACCTCTAGGCGTGGATTTTTAAACAATATTTTGGCCAGGCATCCTCAGACTTCTAGGCGTAGATTTTTTAAGAATATTTTGGCCAGGTACCCTCAGACCTCTAGGCGTGGATTTTTACACAATATTTTAGCCAGGCATCCTCAGACCTCTAGGCGTGGATTTTTAAACAATATTTTGGCCAGGCATCCTCAGACCTCTAGGCGTGGATTTTTAAACAATATTTTGGCCAGGCATCCTCAGACCTCTAGGCGTGGATTTTTACACAATATTTTAGCCAGGCATCCTCAGACCTCTAGGCGTGGATTTTTAAACAATATTTTGGCCAGGCATCCTCAGACCTCTAGGCGAGGATTTTTAAACAATATTTTCGCCAGGCATCCTCAGACCTCTAGGCGAGGATTTTTAAACAATATTTTCGCCAGGCATCCTCAGACCTCTAGGCGTGGATTTTTAAACAATATTTTGGCCAGGCATCCTCAGACTTCTAGGCGTGGATTTTTAAACAATATTTTGGCCAGGCATCCTCAGACCTCTAGGCGTGGATTTTTAAACAATATTTTGGCCAGGCATCCTCAGACCTCTAGGCGTGGATTTTTAAACAATATTTTGGCCAGGCATCCTCAGACCTCTAGGCGTGGATTTTTAAACAGTATTTTGGCCAGGCATCCTCAGACCTCTAGGCGTGGATTTTTAAACAATATTTTGGCCAGGCATCCTCAGACTTCTAGGCGTGGATTTTTAAACAATATTTTGGCCAGGCATCCTCAGACTTCTAGGCGTGGATTTTTAAACAATATTTTGGCCAGGCATCCTCAGACCTCTAGGCGTGGATTTTTAAACAATATTTTGGCCAGGCATCCTCAGACCTCTAGGCGTGGATTTTTAAACAATATTTTGGCCAGGCATCCTCAGACCTCTAGGCGTGGATTTTTAAACAATATTTTGGCCACGCATCCTCAGACCTCTAGGCGTGGATTTTTAAACAATATTTTGGACACGCATCCTCAGACCTCTAGGCGTGGATTTTTAAACAATATTTTGGCCAGGCATCCTCAGACTTCTAGGCGTAGATTTTTTAAGAATATTTTGGCCAGGTACCCTCAGACCTCTAGGCGTGGATTTTTACACAATATTTTAGCCAGGCATCCTCAGACCTCTAGGCGTGGATTTTTAAACAATATTTTGGCCAGGCATCCTCAGACCTCTAGGCGTGGATTTTTAAACAATATTTTGGACACGCATCCTCAGACCTCTAGGCGTGGATTTTTAAACAATATTTTGGCCAGGCATCCTCAGACCTCTAGGCGTGGATTTTTAAACAATATTTTGGCCAGGCATCCTCAGACCTCTAGGCGTGGATTTTTAAACAATATTTTGGACACGCATCCTCAGACCTCTAGGCGTGGATTTTTAAACAATATTTTGGCCAGGCATCCTCAGACTTCTAGGCGTAGATTTTTTAAGAATATTTTGGCCAGGTACCCTCAGACCTCTAGGCGTGGATTTTTACACAATATTTTAGCCAGGCATCCTCAGACCTCTAGGCGTGGATTTTTAAACAATATTTTGGCCAGGCATCCTCAGACCTCTAGGCGTGGATTTTTAAACAATATTTTGGCCAGGCATCCTCAGACCTCTAGGCGTGGATTTTTAAACAATATTTTGGCCAGGCATCCTCAGACCTCTAGGCGAGGATTTTTAAACAATATTTTCGCCAGGCATCCTCAGACCTCTAGGCGAGGATTTTTAAACAATATTTTCGCCAGGCATCCTCAGACCTCTAGGCGTGGATTTTTAAACAATATTTTGGTCAGGCATCCTCAGACTTCTAGGCGTGGATTTTTAAACAATATTTTGGCCAGGCATCCTCAGACCTCTAGGCGTGGATTTTTAAACAATATTTTGGCCAGGCATCCTCAGACCTCTAGGCGTGGATTTTTAAACAATATTTTGGCCAGGCATCCTCAGACCTTTAGGCGTGGATTTTTAAACAATATTTTGGCCAGGCATCCTCAGACCTTTAGGAGTGGATTTTTAAACAATATTTTGGCCAGGCATCCTCAGACCTCTAGACGTGAATTTTTAAACAATATTTTGGCCAGGCATCCTTAGACCTCTAGACGTGAATTTTTAAACAATATTTTGGCCAGGCATCCTCAGACCTCTAGGCGTGGACTTTTAAACAATATTGTGGCCAGGCATCCTCAGACCTCTAGGCGTGGATTTTTAAACAATATTTTGGCCAGGCATCCTCAGACTTCTAGGCGTGGATTTTTAAACAATATTTTGGCCAGGCATCCTCAGACTTCTAGCGTGGATTTTTAAACAATATTTTGGCCAGGCATCCTCAGACCTCTAGGCGTGGATTTTTAAACAATATTTTGGCCAGGCATCCTCAGACCTCTAGGCGTGGATTTTTAAACAATATTTTGGCCAGGCATCCTCAGACCTCTAGGCGTGGATTTTTAAACTATATTTTGGCCAGGCATCCTCAGATCTCTAGGCGTAGATTTTTAAACTATATTTTGGCCAGGCATCCTCGGATCTCTAGGCGTGGATTTTTAAACTATATTTTGGCCAGGCATCCTCAGATCTCTAGGCGTGGATTTTTAAACTATATTTTGGCCAGGCATCCTCAGATCTCTAGGCGTAGATTTTTTAAGAATATTTTGGCCAGGTACCCTCAGACCTCTAGGCGTGGATTTTTACACAATATTTTAGCCAGGCATCCTCAGACCTCTAGGCGTGGATTTTTAAACAATATTTTGGCCAGGCATCCTCAGACCTCTAGGCGTGGATTTTTAAACAATATTTTGGCCAGGCATCCTCAGACCTCTAGGCGTGGATTTTTAAACAATATTTTGGCCAGGCATCCTCAGACCTCTAGGCGTGGATTTTTTAACAATATTTTGGCCAGGCATCCTCAGACCTCTAGGCGAGGATTTTTAAACAATATTTTCGCCAGGCATCCTCAGACCTCTAGGCGAGGATTTTTAAACAATATTTTCGCCAGGCATCCTCAGACCTCTAGGCGTGGATTTTTAAACAATATTTTGGCCAGGCATCCTCAGACTTCTAGGCGTGGATTTTTAAACAATATTTTCGCCAGGCATCCTCAGACCTCTAGGCGTGGATTTTTAAACAATATTTTGGCCAGGCATCCTCAGACTTCTAGGCGTGGATTTTTAAACAATATTTTGGCCAGGCATCCTCAGACCTCTAGGCGTGGATTTTTAAACAATATTTTGGCCAGGCATCCTCAGACCTCTAGGCGTGGATTTTTAAACAATATTTTGGCCAGGCATCCTCAGACCTCTAGGCGTGGATTTTTAAACAGTATTTTGGCCAGGCATCCTCAGACCTCTAGGCGTGGATTTTTAAACAGTATTTTGGCCAGGCATCCTCAGACCTCTAGGCGTGGATTTTTAAACAATATTTTGGCCAGGCATCCTCAGACCTTTAGGAGTGGATTTTTAAACAATATTTTGGCCAGGCATCCTCAGACCTCTAGACGTGAATTTTTAAACAATATTTTGGCCAGGCATCCTCAGACCT
The DNA here is from genome assembly GCF_047663935.1 of Musca autumnalis. NCBI lineage: Eukaryota > Metazoa > Arthropoda > Insecta > Diptera > Muscidae > Musca > Musca autumnalis. Next base: position 175,117,628 of record NW_027412088.1, read on the forward strand.
CTAGACGTGAATTTTTAAACAATATTTTGGCCAGGCATCCTCAGACCTCTAGGCGTGGACTTTTAAACAATATTGTGGCCAGGCATCCTCAGACCTCTAGGCGTGGATTTTTAAACAATATTTTGGCCAGGCATCCTCAGACCTCTAGGCGTGGATTTTTAAACAATATTTTGGCCAGGCATCCTCAGACCTCTAGGCGTGGATTTTTAAACAATATTTTGGCCAGGCATCCTCAGACTTCTAGGCGTGGATTTTTAAACAATATTTTGGCCAGGCATCCTCAGACTTCTAGGCGTGGATTTTTTAACAATATTTTGGCCAGGCATCCTCAGACCTCTAGGCGTGGATTTTTAAACAATATTTTGGCCAGGCATCCTCAGACCTCTAGGCGTGGATTTTTAAACTATATTTTGGCCAGGCATCCTCAGATCTCTAGGCGTAGATTTTTAAACTATATTTTGGCCAGGCATCCTCGGATCTCTAGGCGTGGATTTTTAAACTATATTTTGGCCAGGCATCCTCAGATCTCTAGGCGTGGATTTTTAAACTATATTTTGGCCAGGCATCCTCAGACTTCTAGGCGTGGATTTTTAAACAATATTTTGGCCAGGCATCCTCAGACTTCTAGGCGTGGATTTTTAAACAATATTTTGGCCAGGCATCCTCAGACCTCTAGGCGTGGATTTTTAAACAATATTTTGGCCAGGCATCCTCAGACCTCTAGGCGTGGATTTTTAAACTATATTTTGGCCAGGCATCCTCAGATCTCTAGGCGTGGATTTTTAAACTATATTTTGGCCAGGCATCCTCAGATCTCTAGGCGTGGATTTTTAAACAATATTTTGGCCAGGCATCCTCAGACCTCTAGGCGTGGATTTTTAAACAATATTTTGGCCAGGCATCCTCAGACTTCTAGGCGTGGATTTTTAAACAATATTTTGGCCAGGCATCCTCAGACTTCTAGGCGTGGATTTTTAAACAATATTTTGGCCAGGCATCCTCAGACTTCTAGGCGTGGATTTTTAAACAATATTTTGGCCAGGCATCCTCAGACTTCTAGGCGTGGATTTTTAAACAATATTTTGGCCAGGCATCCTCAGACCTCTAGGCGTGGATTTTTAAACAATATTTTGGCCAGGCATCCTCAGACCTCTAGGCGTGGATTTTTAAACTATATTTTGGCCAGGCATCCTCAGATCTCTAGGCGTAGATTTTTAAACTATATTTTGGCCAGGCATCCTCGGATCTCTAGGCGTGGATTTTTAAACTATATTTTGGCCAGGCATCCTCAGATCTCTAGGCGTGGATTTTTAAACTATATTTTGGCCAGGCATCCTCAGATCTCTAGGCGTGGATTTTTAAACAATATTTTGGCCAGGCATCCTCAGACCTCTAGGCGTGGATTTTTAAACAATATTTTGGCCAGGCATCCTCAGACTTCTAGGCGTGGATTTTTAAACAATATTTTGGCCAGGCATCCTCAGACTTCTAGGCGTGGATTTTTAAACAATATTTTGGCCAGGCATCCTCAGACTTCTAGGCGTGGATTTTTAAACAATATTTTGGCCAGGCATCCTCAGACCTCTAGGCGTGGATTTTTAAACTATATTTTGGCCAGGCATCCTCAAATCTCTAGGCGTAGATTTTTAAACTATATTTTGGCCAGGCATCCTCGGATCTCTAGGCGTGGATTTTTAAACTATATTTTGGCCAGGCATCCTCAGATCTCTAGGCGTGGATTTTTAAACTATATTTTGGCCAGGCATCCTCAGATCTCTAGGCGTGGATTTTTAAACAATATTTTGGCCAGGCATCCTCAGACCTCTAGGCGTGGATTTTTAAACAATATTTTGGCCAGGCATCCTCAGACTTCTAGGCGTGGATTTTTAAACAATATTTTGGCCAGGCATCCTCAGACTTCTAGGCGTGGATTTTTAAACAATATTTTGGCCAGGCATCCTCAGAATTCTAGGCGTGGATTTTTAAACAATATTTTGGCCAGGCATCCTCAGACCTCTAGGCGTGGATTTTTAAACAATATTTTGGCCAGGCATCCTCAGACCTCTAGGCGTGGATTTTTAAACTATATTTTGGCCAGGCATCCTCAGATCTCTAGGCGTAGATTTTTAAACTATATTTTGGCCAGGCATCCTCGGATCTCTAGGCGTGGATTTTTAAACTATATTTTGGCCAGGCATCCTCAGATCTCTAGGCGTGGATTTTTAAACTATATTTTGGCCAGGCATCCTCAGATCTCTAGGCGTGGATTTTTAAACTATATTTTGGCCAGGCATCCTCAGATCTCTAGGCGTGGATTTTTAAACAATATTTTGGCCAGGCATCCTCAGACCTCTAGGAGTGGATTTTTAAACAATATTTTGGCCAGGCATCCTCAGACTTCTAGGCGTGGATTTTTAAACAATATTTTGGCCAGGCATCCTCAGACTTCTAGGCGTGGATTTTTAAACAATATTTTGGCCAGGCATCCTCAGACCTCTAGGCGTGGATTTTTAAACAATATTTTGGCCAGGCATCCTCAGACCTCTAGGCGTGGATTTTTAAACTATATTTTGGCCAGGCATCCTCGGATCTCTAGGCGTGGATTTTTAAACTATATTTTGGCCAGGCATCCTCAGATCTCTAGGCGTGGATTTTTAAACTATATTTTGGCCAGGCATCCTCAGATCTCTAGGCGTGGATTTTTAAACAATATTTTGGCCAGGCATCCTCAGACCTCTAGGCGTGGATTTTTAAACAATATTTTGGCCAGGCATCCTCAGACTTCTAGGCGTGGATTTTTAAACAATATTTTGGCCAGGCATCCTCAGACTTCTAGGCGTGGATTTTTAAACAATATTTTGGCCAGGCATCCTCAGACCTCTAGGCGTGGATTTTTAAACAATATTTTGGCCAGGCATCCTCAGACCTCTAGGCGTGGATTTTTAAACTATATTTTGGCCAGGCATCCTCAGATCTCTAGGCGTAGATTTTTAAACTATATTTTGGCCAGGCATCCTCGGATCTCTAGGCGTGGATTTTTAAACTATATTTTGGCCAGGCATCCTCAGATCTCTAGGCGTGGATTTTTAAACTATATTTTGGCCAGGCATCCTCAGATCTCTAGGCGTGGATTTTTAAACAATATTTTGGCCAGGCATCCTCAGATCTCTAGGCGTGGATTTTTAAACTATATTTTGGCCAGGCATCCTCAGACTTCTAGGCGTGGATTTTTAAACAATATTTTGGCCAGGCATCCTCAGACTTCTAGGCGTGGATTTTTAAACAATATTTTGGCCAGGCATCCTCAGACCTCTAGGCGTGGATTTTTAAACAATATTTTGGCCAGGCATCCTCAGACCTCTAGGCGTGGATTTTTAAACTATATTTTGGCCAGGCATCCTCAGATCTCTAGGCGTGGATTTTTAAACTATATTTTGGCCAGGCATCCTCAGATCTCTAGGCGTGGATTTTTAAACAATATTTTGGCCAGGCATCCTCAGACCTCTAGGCGTGGATTTTTAAACAATATTTTGGCCAGGCATCCTCAGACTTCTAGGCGTGGATTTTTAAACAATATTTTGGCCAGGCATCCTCAGACTTCTAGGCGTGGATTTTTAAACAATATTTTGGCCAGGCATCCTCAGACTTCTAGGCGTGGATTTTTAAACAATATTTTGGCCAGGCATCCTCAGACCTCTAGGCGTGGATTTTTAAACTATATTTTGGCCAGGCATCCTCAGACCTCTAGGCGTGGATTTTTAAACTATATTTTGGCCAGGCATCCTCAGATCTCTAGGCGTAGATTTTTAAACTATATTTTGGCCAGGCATCCTCAGACCTCTAGGCGTGGATTTTTAAACAATATTTTGGCCAGGCATCCTCAGACTTCTAGGCGTGGATTTTTAAACAATATTTTGGCCAGGCATCCTCAGACCTCTAGGCGTGGATTTTTAAACAATATTTTGGCCAGGCATCCTCAGACTTCTAGGCGTGGATTTTTAAACAATATTTTGGCCAGGCATCCTCAGACCTCTAGGCGTGGATTTTTAAACAATATTTTGGCCAGGCATCCTCAGATCTCTAGGCGTGGATTTTTAAACTATATTTTGGCCAGGCATCCTCAGATCTCTAGGCGTGGATTTTTAAACAATATTTTGGCCAGGCATCCTCAGACCTCTAGGCGTGGATTTTTAAACAATATTTTGGCCAGGCATCCTCAGACTTCTAGGCGTGGATTTTTAAACAATATTTTGGCCAGGCATCCTCAGACTTCTAGGCGTGGATTTTTAAACAATATTTTGGCCAGGCATCCTCAGACTTCTAGGCGTGGATTTTTAAACAATATTTTGGCCAGGCATCCTCAGACCTCTAGGCGTGGATTTTTAAACTATATTTTGGCCAGGCATCCTCAAATCTCTAGGCGTAGATTTTTAAACTATATTTTGGCCAGGCATCCTCGGATCTCTAGGCGTGGATTTTTAAACTATATTTTGGCCAGGCATCCTCAGATCTCTAGGCGTGGATTTTTAAACTATATTTTGGCCAGGCATCCTCAAATCTCTAGGCGTAGATTTTTAAACTATATTTTGGCCAGGCATCCTCGGATCTCTAGGCGTGGATTTTTAAACTATATTTTGGCCAGGCATCCTCAGATCTCTAGGCGTGGATTTTTAAACTATATTTTGGCCAGGCATCCTCAGATCTCTAGGCGTGGATTTTTAAACAATATTTTGGCCAGGCATCCTCAGACTTCTAGGCGTGGATTTTTAAACAATATTTTGGCCAGGCATCCTCAGACCTCTAGGCGTGGATTTTTAAACAATATTTTGGCCAGGCATCCTCAGACTTCTAGGCGTGGATTTTTAAACTATATTTTGGCCAGGCATCCTCAGATCTCTAGGCGTAGATTTTTAAACTATATTTTGGCCAGGCATCCTCGGATCTCTAGGCGTGGATTTTTAAACTATATTTTGGCCAGGCATCCTCAGATCTCTAGGCGTGGATTTTTAAACTATATTTTGGCCAGGCATCCTCAGATCTCTAGGCGTGGATTTTTAAACTATATTTTGGCCAGGCATCCTCAGATCTCTAGGCGTGGATTTTTAAACAATATTTTGGCCAGGCATCCTCAGACCTCTAGGAGTGGATTTTTAAACAATATTTTGGCCAGGCATCCTCAGACTTCTAGGCGTGGATTTTTAAACAATATTTTGGCCAGGCATCCTCAGACTTCTAGGCGTGGATTTTTAAACAATATTTTGGCCAGGCATCCTCAGACCTCTAGGCGTGGATTTTTAAACAATATTTTGGCCAGGCATCCTCAGACTTCTAGGCGTGGATTTTTAAACAATATTTTGGCCAGGCATCCTCAGACTTCTAGGCGTGGATTTTTAAACAATATTTTGGCCAGGCATCCTCAGACCTCTAGGCGTGGATTTTTAAACAATATTTTGGCCAGGCATCCTCAGACCTCTAGGCGTGGATTTTTAAACTATATTTTGGCCAGGCATCCTCAGATCTCTAGGCGTAGATTTTTAAACTATATTTTGGCCAGGCATCCTCGGATCTCTAGGCGTGGATTTTTAAACTATATTTTGGCCAGGCATCCTCAGATCTCTAGGCGTGGATTTTTAAACTATATTTTGGCCGGCATCCTCAGATCTCTAGGCGTGGGATTTTTAAACAATATTTTGGTCAGGCATCCTCAGACCTCTAGGCGTTGGATTTTTAAACAATATTTTGGCCAGGCATCCTCAGACCTCTAGGCGTGGATTTTTAAACAATATTTTGGCCAGGCATCCTCAGACCTCTAGGCTTGGATTTTTAAACAATATTTTGGCCAGGCATCCTCAGACCTCTAGGCTTGGATTTTTTTAGAATATTTAGGCCAGGCATACTCAGACATATATTCGTGGATTTTTTAAGAACATTTCGACCATTCATCCTCAGCCCTCTAGGCGTGGATTTTTAAACAATATTTTGGCCAGGCATCCTCAGACCTCTAGGCGTGGATTTTTAAACAATATTTTGGCCAGGCATCCTCAGACCTCTGGGCGTGGATTTTTAAACAATATTTTGGCCAGGCATCCTCAGACCTCTAGGCGTGGATTTTTAAACAATATTTTTGGCCAGGCATTCTCAGACCTCTAGGCGTGGATTTGTAAGAATATTTTGGCCAGGCATTCTCAGACCTCTAGGCGTGGATTTTTTAAGAATATTTTGGCCAGGCATCCTCAGACCTCTAGGCGTGGATTTGTAAGAATATTTTGGCCAGGCATTCTCAGACCTCTAGGCGTGGATTTTTTAAGAATATTTTGGCCAGGCATCCTCAGACCCCTAGGCGTGGATTTTTTAAGAATATTTTGGCCAGGCATCCTCAGACCCCTAGGCGTGGATTTTTTAAGAATATTTTGGCCAGGCTTCCTCAGACCTCTAGGCGTGGATTTTTTAAGAATATTTTGGCCAGGCTTCCTCAGACCTCTAGGCGTGGATTTTTTAAAAATATTTTGGCCAGGCTTCCTCAGACCTCTAGGCGTGGATTTTTTAAGAATATTTTGGCCAGGCTTCCTCAGACCTCTAGGCGTGGATTTTTTAAGAATATTTTGGCCAGGCTTCCTCAGACCTCTAGGCGTGGATTTTTTAAGAATATTTTGGCCAGGCTTCCTCAGACCTCTAGGCGTGGATTTTTTAAGAATTGATTAAATTAAATTCCTGCTATTTTGGGCAGGTTGTTATAGTTTTCTATGGCTTTATTTCACTTTGTTTTTGTCCCTATATATTTTTGGTTCCCTTCCTTTTTTGTGTTTTGCTACTTTCTAAATGTTCTCGTTGAAAGTTTCAGCCAGCCAACAAACGCAACAAAATAACAAAAACAAGGAATCTTCATATGCATTTATAGAAAACTTTACAATCTGTAAAGAAAACACCAAACTGAAATTGCATTCGTGAACATATTGTTGTCAACACATTCCCGGTTTTTCAAAGCTCAGAGTCGCATGCCACCGCACAGCAGCACAATTGCCAGACCGAGCAAAAGTGACGTCTTGCCACAAAACCATAACCAAGCTGAAAAAAGAACCAAACAAAACTGAAGCAATTGTTTTTTTTTTTAACAAAATTTGGGATATGAAAGGACGTCCTGCTGTCGGGAAAGAAATGCAGCTTTAAAATTTAAGATATTTTGGTGTAAAAGTTTAAATTTTGTTTATTCATAAAAGACCTGTAAAGCAATCTCTTCTACCAATAGAAGACATGCTGAAGACGTTTTTAATATCAATAATCGTCCACCTTAAGTTGCCCGCTTTCTTAAAGGCCTTTTGTCAGGATTTGTGTCTATAGAATATGTGTGTGAGCAAGAGATCATCTATCTCTTTAAGCAGCATCTCCTTATAAAATATTCAACTTTAAAACTGTTATGAATTCCTATCAAGTCCAACCTTTTTTCAATCCCAACCAAACCAAATGAGAAAGAAAAATAAAAACAAAATCCAACATGAAAATATTCATTTTGGTTTTAAAATTCCTGCCAACAATTCCAATGCGTAACAAATATTTTCATAGTTAAGAAAAAGAAAAAGAGACAATAAAATCATGTGCATTCATACAAAACAAGCAATTTTTTTCGTCATAGCTAAAAATTGGAATGACAACATTGTTG